>NW_010415650.1:29356-31230 GCF_000710305.1 Buceros rhinoceros silvestris
GTTATACTTTCTTGGGGATGCCCTCCCCTGCCATACTCTTCCTGTGGTACTAAAAAATAGGTATGTCTTTGGCAGAGATCAATAGATCTTGACTGCTCTTGTACCCAAGCAGCAGTTCAAGCCTGCAGTACCTGTATACTGTTCAGCTCCACGTACCCCTCAGAAGCGTTTTGCATTTGTGTTTTACATGAGTTTAGCTACTTGGGTAGTTTCGCTGAAGAATTGTAATAGAAAATTTATATATAATTTAATAGAAGAATTAATGGAACAAAGGCAACACAGAGTGCTTGTCTTAAATCAGGGTTGAGCTCTGTAAATACAACAGTGATTTTAATCTGTCATGCTCCCTCTTTATGAAGTAAAGGGGACAAAGATCTAGCAGAACACAGGCAGCCAAATTTAGGTAGTTAGAGAGAACTCAGCATAGTCATTGCACCGTCCTAGAAACCTGCACTGAAGAGCTACATGGATCTGAGCCTGAGGCCAGGAAAAAGAGAAGACCAGCTGCTTTTTTCAGAGCTGCTTCACACTCACACTGACCTGAAGGAAAATTCATGTGAGAGTGTTCCCCAAGGGTCCCCTTTGTGGTTGCAATTTCTTGGGGATCGTGGGGGAGTTCAGCAGATTGCAGTGTTCCTCTTGAAAGCAGCTGTGCTTGGAAGAGAGCCAGAGCAGCAGACGGTGGGAAAGCCTCACTCCACATCTAGAACCATCAGGCTCTAAGGTACAAATTGCTATTTGCAACTCCCTTTAAGAGAGTATTTAAAACACAAAACCAAAATCTGGTCTTTGGGAGTTTATTTTCATTTTGTCATTTTCTTAACCTTTACCTTTATTCCATGCAATACATGGAAGCATCCAAGAGCTCATCATCAATGATGTTCTTACTTTCATAAGATACTAAAACATACCGTTGGGTATTCTAGTCTCAGTTTTATTACTGGTAGCATGTCCCACCTAGACCAAACAGCTCATGAGCCAATAACATTCTTAATTTTGTGGTGATAATATCCTTAAAAGGACAAAATCAAAACAGTTCATTAAACTAATAAAAAGACCTTCATAAAAATACAGGAACAGCAAATTCTATCAATTACTGTTATTTTCTCCGCTCTTAGAATGAAGGCTGAGAGGATCAAGACAGATTTTTACTGGTAAAAACCTGTTGCTTTTAGGAGACAACTAGTGAGTTATTTAGAGATCATGCAATATACGGAGAAGCCAGAATTTTACCTCAGGAGACTCATTCTCCACAGAGGAAATCTGTTCTAACCGTGTCTGACAAAGTCTTTCCACCCAGTGCTGCACCTTTTCTGATTCTTCCAGGTCTTCTCGTTCTGTCTCAGATACCTTAACCATAATATCAGTGCATGAGAAAAGGCTATAGGTGTAATTACAATATAAATATGTTTGAAAAGTATGAAATGCCATTTAAATTAGTTTTAAAACTAATAATGCTTTTGAGAATGATTTCCTATTTCGCTGTCTAATGCATTGAATTCATCACTACAGACAGATACTCATTAACTGCAGAGATATCCTCATTTGGAGGATACTACAGTTTGTTTCACTACAGAAACAAACATGGGAACCGAGTTTTGCAGTGCAACAACAATTTTTTTAGACTTCATTATCTTTGACATAATTAAACAAATGTCCTGCTAAGATAAGTCTACTAAAGAGTCAGCTCATTTTCTTTCTATGCCATTTTGCACTTGATATAATACAACATACCTCTTGCACAAGACGATTTATTTTAAGTTGTTTTTCTTTCTCCAACATTCCTTCTTTCTCTTTGGCAAGTTTTTGCTCAAACTCCATTTCCTTTTTATTCTTCTTCTGTTCGCACAGGCTGTCGCTTTTTGATTTCTTTT
>NW_010415650.1:31298-45082 GCF_000710305.1 Buceros rhinoceros silvestris
TTCCCTTTCTGGGAAGTTTTGGTGGATGTTATTTTTTTCTTTTCTTTTTAGTTAAACAGATTTTTACATCAGCTAAGAACATTGCAAACTTCAAGCTCAGTACAGGAGTGCTTGCCTTAAAAATTTCCTTACAGTCTGTACAAGTACGGGGATGGTGTTTTAAAAGAAAATCCAAAGTCCTTTTTCCCAGCAGTTTTCAGGAAATCCAACCTTATTTGGAGGACTTGTGCACATAAATGTAAGTTGGCCAACTTTTTTGCTCCTCTGCAAAGTTACAGCAGTAGGGCACACAGACCCACTACAAAGCTTTGAATATTCAGTTTGGTTAGGTCTTGATGTGCCATCTCTCTGTTCCGCCATTTTTACATACAGGCAAGACTGACTGCTTTCAGGTGACAGATGCTCATGTATAGGTAGATGTGAATATACTGTACACAAAACATCTTCATGCATATGTCCTAAACTAGCATTGCATGTCTTAATACAACTGAAACAACCAATTAAAAAGCAAAGGCTTAGCTCAGTGCAGAAATTGAATTGCTCCCAGGAAAGAACACTACATCGCAAAGACCAAGCAGCTCCTACATGCATTGGATAAAGTCTACTCACATAAAGCAACTCTAAAATATCACATGTACAGGGCAACCAATAGGGAAAATGATACAGTCTTTTTGGAGCTTTGGAATACACCCTGCTCCTTATTTCTACCTTAATGATGTCACATTTCAGCTACCCTCTCATGGTAGGGCATAGTTCATACCAGAAAGCCCATGCTCTCCTTTAATTTACGTAAGAGCAAAAAGGAGGAGCAGCTGGCCACTTACTGGCAATTGCTGCAGTGCCCACAAAGGCTATGCTTCAGGTTTGATTTTGTTCTGCTCCTGAGCATCAACTACTGACTCTTCATGGTGGTTTTGGGAATTCAAATCATGAACAATGCTTCATCTTAAATAGCATTATTTGTCTTTCACCTTATACACATAATATTGATAATAAAGCCTAGCAAAACAGACATTTCCCCTGGCAGCTACAAAAGTAATTTCTCCCAGTGAAGTAGTTAAATAGAACTTCGTACTGCTGAGTTCAGTGGGATATTGTCTATTGCTTCATGGTTAAGTGGTGGCAAAAAAAAAAATATTTTTTTTCAAAATCAATAATTGTTGGAGACAATTTTTAAAAGTTTAAGTAAAAAATCTAGCTTTTCACACAAACATTTTAACATAAACATAATCCTGTTAGCATGTTTTATTCAGGGCTAATTAATTTGTACCTTAGTAACAATGGCTGATATTATCCTCTCAGATTAGGAGGATACATTTAATACTACTAAACATAACGTGTCAGGTCAAGCTGCTAGGTATCAGCATTCGAAAAAATTACTGAGTTCAAAGGCACATTAGGCAGTAAACATGCCAAAGTGTTCTAGAATGTGAAGATATATCCGACAACCTTAGCTGCATTCACTTCATTCAGATACAACAGGATGAGTCATCCTTTCCATTGATTTTTCCCCATGGATTCCATTTACTGCCTATCACAGATATTTTTAGAACAGAGTGAAATTTTGTTTTTAAAACAAAACAAAAAAATCAATTAGCAATTTCGAGTAGGATGAAAATTCATCATTTCCAGATTTAAAAATATTTTTAAAAGCAAAAGATTAAAATTACACCTTTTCAAGCTTCTAGTCTATGCTGTGTAGCAAAGTTCAACAAGAACTGGGCAAGATCTTCATCACTATATGAAAAGGTAGTTGGATGCTCTGTAAACTAATTTTGTCAGCAGCAGCAGAGAAGAGTGTGAAGTGACTGAGTTTTCTTAACATATTTATAGTTTTTAGGCAGAGATTCTAACTGTACTGGCTTTCACACAAATTACAGATTCATGAAGATTTACAGTCACTAGCAGCACAAAATGGTATCAGAGTGAACCACCATTTTCTGTTCTCTGCTAAGGAGAACATGTATTTCCTGTCCACACACAAGGTTAAAGTTACAGTCCTAAATGATGGCACAAATATTTCTTCCGCTAGACAATCCTGATCTCCTCAGAAATCTTGAGTTCTCTGAAGACAGACATATGAACTTGTCTTGTCACTTCCACTCCAGTGAATTACCGTCAGCCACCACAAAAACCCAAAACACACAACACAACTCCCCGATAATATGGCTAATATGCATTAAAAGAAATAAAGAAAATAAAACAAAAGCAGGAATAAAGTATTACTGGCCACTCTAATAATCTGAAATTACAAGACAGTAACTACAGTACAAGTACATTACAAGCAGCAACTCTAGAGATAAAAAAGTATGCTATCAATCTTAAAGATTTTCAGTTTTTTTTGCTCATTCTGTGTGACGTTCATGCCTAAAAGGCTTTTGCCTTCTGCACTGCTCTTACTGGAAGATTTGCTAAGGTATAACCGGGAACTGCATATGTGTTTCCCACTGAATTTTTGTCTCTGCACTTTTTTTAATACATAATTCCAAGGACTTCATAAAGAGATGCTCTGCCCACCTGTAGTGAACACCTTCTGCAAAGTGTTGACATACAATTCCCACTGCAGCTGACAGAATGCAAGAAGTCCAAAGTATTCAAAAGGACAAACTCCTAGGCAGACGCATCCCACATGCATCTCAATTTGTGCACACATTAAAAGAAGTGTTTGACTATAAAGGATGTCTAGAAATTACCAAGAAGTATTAAAAAGAGGAATTGAAATGCAAATGCACAGCAAACAAATTTACATATCAAACATTGTACCTTGCGGATTGTGGGAAATTTTCCTTCATATCGATAAAACCATCCAAAAGCTACAAAAGGTAAAGAAAAAGTTGTTTTTTGAAGAAAAGTCAAGGACTGGTTCAGATTCAGATCAATCTGTGCTGATCAAATAAATTTTAATCAATTATATGTAAGATGCAACACCAGCAATTCGATATTACATGACAAGTTTAGATGACCTCTTGCTAGTCATTTGTGCTAGCTAATACATTTAGCTGTAAGTTACCCTTATTTTACTGATACACATTTTACGTTAAACAAAGCAAATGCAACGAGTAATCTTCATACTGAGCCATCAGCCATATGCATTGCTAAGTTTTCTATAGTCACAGTCCTATTTTACACTAGTTTTAACAAGTCTTCTTAGAATGAAACAGGTTTTCAAACTCATTCAAGCTTGTGGCAGAACACAGAGGTGTTTGAGAAGACAAAAAACCCTCCATTTCCCAGGCTAAAATACTTCAAGCCAAGTGCCTAAATATTAAAAACCACACTAAGCAAAAACATACAAAATAATCTGTTACCATAATTTTATGTAAGAAACAGTGGTAACACACAGAGCTCTCAGTATCATCCACCTTTCTGTACGGTTGATAGAGATTTTGTATTTGTACCGTGGTATGTTTCGAAAGCAATGACAACAGCATCATAACCTTGTACCATTCCCAAAGTACCACACATATCACCCTGGCAAAACCAAGTGATTGGTTCAGAGTCAAGACTGACTGTCAGGAGGAAGTGAATCACAGGAAGAATCAGAATAGGAAGTTAAGGCTGAGCGGCAAACCTGTTTGTCCTGCTTCATGACCACGTCATCCATGCCATCTGTTTCAAGTTGATCATGTGTAACTCCCTTTAAATCTACTAGAGAAACAAAGGAGGGAAGGAGTGAAGAGATAGAAATGACAGTCTAACTAGAGGTTCCCATGAAAAGAAAAAGATCAGCAGTGTGTGACTTGAAGTTTCCATGAAATAAAAAGAAGTTAGCACATGGTTATTTTATCACAGAATCAAAAAGAAAAAAAAAAAGTCCTGCTTAAATCGAATAAATTTCAAACCTCCTCCAATCCTGAATCATTGAGTACTTTGGATTAGAAGGAACCTTCAAAGGTCATCTAGATGAACCCCCTCTGCAATGCAGATTTGATGAGCTAGGTACCTGTCAAATAAGTCCTATTAATCTATCATATGCTTCTAGTCTTCAAATCACAGCTGGATTGGCCACAAACTGGTGATACACCCCACACAGCTCAGTGATGCCTCTGAAACATATACTTTCCCCAGGAAGCAGATTGAAATCAAGTACTTACTTTTGTGTTTGGAACGAGGGGCAGAGGGCACTTCTGCAGTTACAGTTTTTAGAGATTTTGGAGGTTCTTTAGGACCCCAGTCTTCTTCCCATTCCTTTTTAAACTTCTCTTCTTCTGCTGTTATCCTATAGGAAAAAATATGCAGGTAGGAATTCTGAGTGTAAAACCAAGAGTATCAATGTAAATGCATTACAATTATTTAGTGTTCAGTATGTTGGCATAATAAACTGCCCCTTCAATCCAAGTTTCATTTACTAAGCTACTAAGATAATTCAGTAAAATACAGTGTAACTCAGTAAAATATTTTTATTTAATATTGAGACTTTTAAGACCAGTTATATAAACACCTGCATAGATATTAAGCCCAGAGTGATACACTGCAACACTGACTGTCACCTTAACTGAAGCTAAACAACATCTCTCACCTAACAATTTTTCATTTTTACAACTAGGAAGTATCTATTAGTAAAACAGTCAGTTTTAACTAAAACGCTGACAGAACACCTCCTGCAAGCCTAAATCAGATGTTACAATGGTAAAATATACCTAAAAAGTGCATGTCTTATTTCTATCTCTTATCTCCATTTTGATGTTTGCTTCCTAAACACATACTTCCAGTTTACATTAAAAAGAGAATCTTCCCAAAAAGAACGAAATACTGTTGAGACAAACCTCATTAAATTCATCAGTCTAAGATAAAAGAAAACAGAAATTTACTTCATAAAACAAGTAAACTAACTAGACGGCACCATGATCAAAAAAACCCCCAACACTTCGAAGGAAAATTCAGCAAATCCCAAGAAGGTCACAAAAGAACTGCCCCATAACCTGATAGCTTGTAGGTTCATATATGGCGTCTAAGTGATCCAAGATCTATTCTTGGCAGTAAACTGTCTTAACCTAGTAAACTGATATATGGTGCCAAAATATACCAGGCCTTAGACATAAATGATGCTATTTATACTTGGATTATCTTTGCATCTCTAATTTAGCTAAGATAAATGAAAAGGCAGTCGGAGCACTATTAAATCTGCATCTGAGGTCAGTATTTAAATCTGGAAACAGTCAATAGCAGGGAACACTGGACAGAAAATTTAGATTTGTTTTTATAATTCATTTTAATTAAAATATAAATGATATTACAATGTACTTGAAGTCATGCCATTTAGGCACATTTGAAATTTTTTCCTAAGACGTATGCAGGATACTAAGGAAGGGCACAGTAACTTTATACAAGAAATTCCTGCAGGAAGGATTTTAAAAACGGAGTAAAGAGTCATCCTCACAGACTGTGAATTCAGGAAAGTATTATGTTCTAGTGAAATTGCCTGCCTGCAATTGCTTATTAAATCTAAGCTTTGGATTAAATCTATGTTCCTATACTACCATCCTTCTCCCTACACACCAAGAAGATTGACATTGACATAACAGTTTGGATTGTAATAAGGAAAAGCTTAAGGACTGCCTGAGCAGCACTTGGAAATTATACAAAGCAGTATAAAGTGTGCTAGACCTTACAACAAGCGGCCCTCAAGGCAGCAAAGAAAGTCCCTGAGTAAAGATGCACTTAGTTCCATAGAATACTGCAGATACCAAACTTTCTTTATAATAGACAAGCAATCCGGATTTGGAACGCAGAATCATTCCCCTCGTGTGATGGTCTGCTTTTATAGCAGCTTTCCAAGGCTAATGCAGCCATTTCATCATTAGACCACAGTAAAGAATAAGATGTTATCTATTCTCCAGGAATTAAAAAGGAATTCATCTACACGCTGCAGCAGAGCCCACAGTATGAATGTCAGAAGATTATTCTCTTGTGACTGGGGAATATATTCCTTACCACGCCTCACAGATTCAGAAGTCCCTGGACTTTTTCTATCAGAGATTTTTACTAACACAGGTACATGAAAAGGGACTGAAGTGAATGAATATGAATTAGAAACTGATGAAGATATCAAGGTACAAAGCCGAATACTTCAGGGTCAATCTTAGCTCTAAAAGGTTACAAACAGATATTGTGCAATTTCACACTATCTTCCAGGTGATTTGTCAACATCATTTAGGAGGAAAAATAATTGCTGTGATAATATCCCATTACACTGGTTTATTTTAAAGTTCCAAGTGTAAAACAATGCTTAAGTTACATTGATAGTATTGACTTACTATGACACAATCTTTGAATGTGTCTCCTTTCTAGAATCACAGATTTTTAAAACCAGAATAGACTGTGAAAATAAAAATCAGATTTCTTGAATAAAAAGGTTATAGAACTTCCTGCTTTTGGTGGCTGTCCTGGTTTGAGCTAAAGCTTCCTTGTTTTGGGAAATGGACAAATAGAATTATTCCATGCAAATACGATAATTCCGCATTTAACTGGCCAAACAGAGTCAGCTGCAGTGTTACGTGGTCAAGGTTATAAAGGCGGCAAGCACTGGGAGGTTCGCTCTCTTGCCTTCCGGACTCGCTGCATGGAGGTGGCCTGCTGTGGACCTGCTGGCAGACATCCAGGCCTGACAAGGCCGACCAGGCCCGGCCAGAGCCGACCCGGCGAGTGACCAGCCCCAGACCTGAGGGTCTGCGTCCCCCGGATCACTCTGTGAGCTTCTGGGCAGCGGCATGGATCTGCTCTGTCGAGGGACCAGACGGAAACCAGGCCTGCTAGGTCCGATCTGCCGATCAGCTAGGCCTGAAGCCCGAAGACTGCAGATTCTCAACCCTCTGAACTGTTGTGCTGTCCCATCTGGAAGTCGGGTGAGACTATTCGAGTTCCCTCGCTGCTTTCGGGAGCTTCCCGGAGTTTCTCCGCAGTTTTCCCTGCTGTGAGCGGGGGGTTTCCCCCCCTCTACCTTCCGCTGCGAAGCAGCCTGCCGCGGCGAAGGAACTTTTCTGCTCTGGGCCGAGAGCGGCTCCCAAGGTCAGGCACTGCTGCTGGCTGCCTGCCAAGAACAAAACTGCCCAGAGCACCGGCCTTGAAAAAAGAACAGTTTGTGTAAACTTTCACTTCTTCGTTTTTTTTTCTTCTTTTCTCGGTTTGAGTATATGTATAAAGTAGTTTTATTGTTTATTAAAAGTTTGTTTCAGTTCTTCCGAATGCAGACCAAGGTGTGAATTTCTTCCTTCCTTCCCTTTTAAATCCCTTCTGTCTACAACAAGACCGAAGGATTCGTTAAGGTAATTCGAGGAGTTATTAAAGTTATTATTACCTCGGTCCCCCGACCCTTAACAGTGGCACAGTTTTCATTTTCTCCTTACAAAAGCAAAAGCCTACTTAAAATTTTCAACAACTGAATTTTTTTACTCAAGTAAATTAGTATCACATTGTCCTTATTTCAGTCTTCACAGCTTTTGTTTTTAGAACTGATAGACTGAAAAGGCTACTAAATTTCACGCTGTGTACGCTCCTACAGACGATGAACAAACTACTGGTGTTTTGTTTTTTAAATATGTAAGATAAATGGATATGCATGTTTTCCAACTCCTTAGTTATTCTTCTCTGTTTCTTCCCCAGTCCATTTCCTTGCAGTACTTTTTTCTATTGGAATTAAATGTTCAGTGACAGAGTAAACAAGTTCTGAGACACAGAACTTCCTTAATCTTAAGTTACTCTACACTTTTATAACATATTTTAAAAATAAGCATTCAACTTCAATTTCACATTGAATTGATTATCACCATAACTCTCATGTTTTCCAGGTGCAGATTTTCAGATCAGTTTCCCATTCCATAACTGTGGTATACTTACTCATATGCATTGACCCTACATTTCACTAAACAGAAATATTACACAATTTTGTAAGAAAAGAACATACAGAATGTTTTCAGCCAAATCTAATATATAAGGATCCTTTTTCAGGCAGCATATTGCCTATGTAAGGTTTTTACTTACTGCTCTATTTCTCTGCGATATCTCTCTTCTTCCTCTGCAGCCTTCTGGGAAAGCTCCAGTTTTCTTCTATAATAAGAGGAATTAGGACACCACGATAAAAACAGTATTTTCTGAGTAAGAACTTGTACAAAGTATGTCAGTATATAGTTAGTAAAAGATGTAGACAGTAAATACATACGCATTGGGGGAAAATGCTCCTTTTTGAAGCGCACTATACTTTCAAAGGAACCCTGAGGACATGCATGACCATCTGGATAATAAGGGCATATCATCTATCTCACTCTGTAAGTCACTATCTCCTTCTGAGACAGCTCCACAGTGTATTACTGTAAAAGTGCAAAATTTTTAACTGTGCTGCTAAAAATAAAGGATGGGGGAACAGCATCAGGAAAATAACTAATACCACACTGAATCATAGGGGTATAACAGTTGGAGAACAAGGCGACTTTCCTATGCAAGACGTGCTTGAATTGTACCAGCTTTCAAAACCCAGAACACCCAGAGTACCCCAGAAGAAAGATTTATGGACAGCAACAAGATTAAGTTAATCGAAACTGGGAATTGTCTCACAGGTGCTCCTGTCTTCCATGCCCTTTCCAAATCAAAGCTAAATTTTTCAGATTGTCCTAGACAGAATCCTTACAATCTCTCCTTCTCTTGCTGCTCTTTGATGATTTTGTTAGTCTCCAGGGCAAGTCGCTTCTGATGCATTAACTCCTGGCGTTCTTGCTCACGGAGATGTGCTTCTCTTTGCCTTTCTTCTTCAGTCATGAAGAGCTCCTTTCCCTGCAATCAGAACCGCCACCCAAATCAGTTCTGAAAAAGTCTCATGAATGTAGTTCTTCTAGGAAATAATCAAAACTGATTACACACTAGCACATCTGGCATTTCTTCACACTTGAGGAATGCTTTCTGAAAGACCCTGAAAGATCTGATGACTTGATTCCAAAGAGCTCCTCCTGTTTTGCTCTCAAATTTATGATGTGCTAAACACCTCAGAAGAGGCATACAAGTACTAAAGTCAGCAACAGCAGCGTAGAGGTCATGCCAAAGACACGCTCAGTGTCTTACCCTGACAAAACTCCACGTTATACTTGCTTGAAATCTAACTGAGCAATGCAATGCTAAGAACTGCACATTGAATGAATCTTGGTGGGGAAGACAACAGAGTTACTGAGTTTTAATGCTCTTGTCCCTAGCTGCTGTGGAATGTACCATCGTTCAGGGAACGTACATTGCCAAAAGGTTATACAGTTGATGAGTTTCAGTTGGTTTTGTTCCTGTTTCATTTGCTTTACAGCTAAGAAACCAGCATTATGTTCTATTCAAGAAAGACATTTCCATGATGCTGTTTGTGGAACAGTTTGATAACATTTATCTAATTTTCATTACTGAAATTAAAAACATGTTAATTTAGAAGGCAGGATTTTTCATGTCTCTAAGACTCAAAGTAGCCAGCTTGAACAAAGACAAGCAGAGAAGAACGACTTTGCATCACTGTCTTTGCTGACTGAAAAGGAGTAGAGAAGCTGTTTCCTTTTGCAGTCTCTTCTTCAGTACAAAGATGTGTATTGAGGAAAGGAGAGACATGCACAGTGAAGTAGGGTGGAGCAGAAGATTTCCATAGCAACAATGGACCATTTAGAGATGCAACCCCACTGGCACATGCTGGAGTAGATGTCATCTTTTCTAACAGCTGGCGAACATACCTGGGAGTTGAAACTAAGTCTTTCAGATGTTGAGTTCCTGGAGCTAAATCAACAAGTCTGGAGCATTTGTTTAAACAGTGTCTACAATGTCTTTGGACAACTGCATCTTTTGTTACTGTAACATTATTGTTTTTCCTATTTAATTCAGTTGCAAGGCAATTAGAAACTACCATCTTTGATTAGTCTATGGAATTTGAATATCCTCTTGTATGTAACTATATATTTTACTATAAAAAGGTTTAAAGCAGTAAAAATATTAAAACTTTTATTGAAAGTCACACAGAAGTCAGTGGGAAGATTTAATTAATTTCATGTGGCTTTAGATTAGGCCTCAAAGGCGTATAGTTCTGTTATACAACATAGTGAAAATGGAAGATTGAACCATTTTCAATGTAGATGCACTAAAGAGATGAGATAATCTTATTCCAAATGAATTCCTTGTGTTTAAGACATCAGCTATTTAGAATAAACAATTAATTGACTCCAACCCAATTCATCTTCCATGTTTCAGCAGTAGCAGCCATCTAATAGAACAGAAGCTCTCAAACACAAGAAAATGTAACGATTAAGTTAATTTCCATTCCTTGTCAAGAAATGGTTTTGCCCTGGCCCACAGCCATGAAACTCTTATTTGAGAATAATGTGGATAGCTGTCAATGAAAAGATCAAAAGCCACTGAACACTGTCCTGGTCTTAGAAAATTTGGTGGTATAGACATTACAAAAACCCCCATAGCTTTACTTCTTATCTATTTATTTTTACCATTTATTTGCCCACATAATCATTTTCACAAATGTTCTGCTTTTATAAATACAATACTTACAGCGCCTGCTACCACAGAGATAGTCAAGGTACGACTACTTTTGAGGACTCTGACAGCCTGCAAATTAAAACCAAACAAAAATCAGTTTGGATTAAGTGATAAAACATCTGTATAAATAGGATGGAGGATGCTGGTTTTCAAGGCTGAAATTTCCAGAAGACCCACCTGAACTAATCAGGGTGGTAGGTATTCAAATCTCAAAATTCCCATATTCAATACACAACCTATTTGGTTAAGTAGCTTGATTCAAAACATACATTTTGCAGCCAGGAAAATCAGACAGATGCTTAACAAGCTGAAAACTACAAATTCAGGGAATTAGGAAGACTTGATCTTACCTCTTTATGATCCACATTAGAAAAGTCCACTCCATTTACCTCAACAATCTGGTCACCGACCTAAAAGATTTAATCCAAATTTTAGTACAGACGCTAAGTTAGTACATATATTAAGTGAAAACAGAAAGAGATATACTCTTTAGCATACTTAATACAATAATCATAGGTACTGGCAGAGTACAAGGGGAACAGACCAGAAACTGGCCAGGCTTGCACAACCCCCTCTCTTAGAATTTCCTATTGCCACTGTTTGAGACCAAATACTGAGCTCAATGGACTACTGGTTTGACCCAGCAGGGCACTTTTAAGTTTAGGAAACTTGCTTTATTTGATGTGTAACCACAATGTATTCTTTTACCATGGGGGAAAAGAAAGAAATCCACAGTTAATGTCTCTACACTGATCCAGAATCCTTGAAGTAGTAAATGCCAAACAAGATTTCCTTGCAGTACCTACCTCAGAAGGCGAGACATACTTACCTCTAAGCCCACCTCTGCTGAAAGAGAACCCGGCTTAACATTGCTGATAAAAATGCCTGGTTTTTGTGTTGGACCACTGGAAATACTGGTGTAATATAAGAAAACCATACATTTATAGCATGTATATACAGCGAGAAGATTTAGTTGCTTTCTCATAATTTGTTTCTAATTAAAGATTATTTTGGGAGTATTAGCCTACTCTGAAACAAACAGCGCATGTTGACAGTAGTACACACAACGGTTTGTCATCCTACTTTTCTATCCTTCGCACTGCAAAGCAGTGATTTAAGAAAAAGCTAAAAGAAACATATTCAAGCCTCTGGATTTTTCTTTAGATGTTCAAACTAACATCGTATCCTGATCTACACTAAGGGACTGGGACATTTAAAAGCAGGCATGTAACACCATGAAGAACTACCAATTGCCTGCACATTTACTCATTGAACTGCTGTATGCTATATGCACAGTGTTATTTTTCAAGATTATTAGAAGCAAGAAAGATGTTTCAACCAGGGGCCAACATCTAGGCTGGAAACGTTAAGCTGCAGTCTAAGCTAGGTGCAAACACAGCAATGATTTTTGTAGATAATATATCCAGCAGCTGATGTTGAACCACCACTCCAGGTTTGCAAATAATTTCTTAGTAACCTTTAGATCTTCCAGATAATATGAAAGAAAACTTTTGCTTTAGAAAATATTCTGCGCATTTCAATTTTGATAACTTCAACTACATATTCCTAAATATATAAGAAATCCTATAACATCCCTTCTACTCCAAACCCTCCATAACTAGCTATAAGGACAGGAGTCTGAGAAGCATCTGTTCATATTTTTAAAAATCTTGCAAATTCAATGTTATTTTTCGGAACTGGATGTGTCTATGCGATAGCTTCTCAGTTCTGAAAAGGGTCACGGAAAGCAGCCCAAATTCACAAAGTGAACCTGACACGGCCAATGCTGGAACTTGATGCATCATGGAGCAGCATTTAAAAGTATTTTAAAACATAAAAGCATTCAAAAGATCAAATTCCATGAAGACTTGTACTATGTCACTTTCAGCCTGCTCTTATTTTTACATTTAACAGATCTTATTTTAAGTCAGAACTTGTAACATGCTTTGTCTAATAATACATAACACGTGCCACAGATATCCTTCTGTTCCAGTTTGCCTTCCTGATTTAGTACAGATCTCCATTGTCCTGATATCATATCAATGAAGGATGAAAATAACTGCCTTGGATGTCTCATTTAACAAACCAACAACATTAAATAAGAATCATGTACCCACCTGCATCCCATGCCTTTTGTACCAATCAAGCTAATGAAGACTTTCTTCTCTTTATTGTCTCTCCCTCCAGAAGAAGCAAGACCAGCAACACTGCCCTTTCCTTCCTGTAGGTTTAAAAAATGCTACAGATGCTACCCTGTCTTGAACTTGTATCAAGACTACTATAGAACTTCATGAAGCCAGGAACAAATCCTGCCAACATCAAGATAAGATTCCTTCTAGGCCCTACTGGAGATGAATGTCAGGTACAGTCCTTTCAGTGGAGCCGCATGGCTGAGGTGCAAGACTGAACTTATCTTCCTGCTCGGAGAAGATTGTTTAAAATGGTCAAACCTTGTCTTCAGAAAATGGTCAAGGAAAATTAGAGGAAAGTGATATGGCAAAATAATCATTTAGATGTTCCCTGACAAAAGAAGCGGAAAAAATACATGAGAGGCCTCACTATTTAACTAAGTCTTTCTTCCTGAAAGCAAAAGAGCTGTAATTGTGGTCTCACTTTTCACTGCTGCAATCTGTACAAGTCACTTGTATTCGTACCTGTAATTCCTCCACTAATATAGCTAAGATAGGCCAAATAATCCATGAAAGATTTATACACTAGAACTATTAAGTCAATAAGGTCAAGCAAAATAAAGTATTACTGAGTAAAAGATATTTAATTTGTATCCTGCCCTTTCCTTACCCAATGATTCTAGAATCATTTCATATCATAAAAGAGGTTTCTCCTAGAATGCTTGTAACAAGATACTGCATCACAGAAATACATACAATAACTTCTGTGATAAGGTCAGTGGACAAAGTGTTTTGGAACAATTACAGATTTCCCAGAAGGCATATTAATAAAATATTGATTTCCTACCCCAGAGTCTGACACAAACTGGTCCACATATTGCCATTTAAGGGGTTCTTCTGCAGAACTGGAAGGAAAAAGTAATTTAAAATAATGGGAACAAAATAAATATGAATTTATTCAAGAAGCTACTTTAGGATGTGGCCTTCTGTTTTACATCCACAAGTTCCTTTGGATACAATGCACAACAACTGGTTTATTTTTCCAGCAATTTAAACAGAACATAAAACAAGTATATAATCATTCAGGTTAGTAAAGCTGGTCAAACATAAAATTGAGAAAACCTTAACCTTCTCAATTGAAAAAATTTTGGGAAA
>NW_010415650.1:45188-57942 GCF_000710305.1 Buceros rhinoceros silvestris
TAAATAAAAATAAAATAAAAATTAATACAATATATACAATAGAAGTAAAAAGAATCCTAACATGAACAGCTTGTGTAAACACTTTTGCAGAGAGACACCTCCCACCATTAATGTTTCTCAAACATTCACTTCAAGTTTCAACTTTTCAACAAAAATTAGAAGACAATAATTTGAAATTTCTCTAAGCTTTGAAGCAATCATTACATACACAGAGAAGGAATGGAGTGCTCTGTTAAGCTAGGTGTATTGATAATAATATTTTCAAGCAATATCCACAAACAACGAGGAAACAGAAATTGGTTCATTTAAGGAGGCAACTGGCATAAAAAGTCAGATTCATCAAATAAGACATCTGCCTGTTTATCACGAAGAACATGGCCTTTCTGTCAGCTATAGATATGCCCATTCACACATTTTCAAATACACAGAAGTTCTTTGGACATTGAAGAGGCTATTGGAAAATGAATCATCTAATTTGTTTTCAAGTTAAATATTATTACCTTTTGACAGGTATCATGCCAACATCTGAAAAAGAAAAATACTCTGTTAAGTAACAGTTTCTACAGATCACCAGCAATCTATGAACAGTAATCTTTAATGATACAGGTAATTCTTAATGTTACTTACGTCTTACTTTTATGGACACTACTTTCTTTGTACGAATAAGATTTATGACTTCTTCATGTGTGCACGAAGAAATGGAATATCCATTTATACGAACTATCTCATCTCCAACCTCAAGAATGAAAGAGAAGAAAAAATAAATTAACATTAAAACATTTTTAAGCAGTGATGCAATCTGGCAATCATTTTTGATGTAAAAGTTTGATAATGTTGAGTTCTGAATAAATATTCAGATAATGTCCAGAGCAGGTTTACCTGTATTTGTTTGAACTTAATATTTAACACCGAAAAGGCATGTTAATGGCCAAATAACAATTTTATAAATAATATCTAGTCTCTGCACATCACACTTGTAGTCCACATACTACCTTAGATAAAAGTGTCCATATTTTCAATTCAAATAATTTTGGAGTGTTTTTCTTCCTTTTTACTTCAACAGTTTAAGTTTCTTTTACCATGTATTCTTGGCTCTATCTTCTTAATTATCTTGATCAATAGAGAACTAAACTTGGTCTTATTACCTTGCCTGATTCTGGATTCAGAACAATACACTATTTTCATGGAATTTACCTCCATTTCAGATGCAACCTCTAACTACAGTAGTTACGTACAAGCATAATGAATGCTTATTCAGGGGTGTAGTAGCTTAAGTCTTCTTGGATCACCTACATTAGTTATAAAATTGAATGCTACTCATGTGTGACAGATTTTTCAGCAGCAACCCATCATATACTATGGTCGAGAAGATGGCACCACCACCTGGCTGTGGCCCCTGGGCCCATTTTTCCCATAGAACTGTCAGGCAGATACAAGGAAGCTAGTCCTCAGGGAGCTATACCATGACTGTAGCTAGAGACTCCTCCTCTGGCACTGCACAGCTCAGCACCAGAAGCCTAAATTCTCATCACCACATTTACGTGAGAGGAGAAAGTGGAACTAGGAGTTCCTCAGCATAGTCTGTGTCTTACAGACTGTCACATTAACACACACTGTGACAGGTCTACCCTTGGGTCACAGGACACTGGGCATGCCATTACCTTCAAAGCATTGTATGTCCACTGTACCAGCACAGCTCATGAACTGCAGTTCCTCTTCACTGAACTTAGAGATTTTTATATGACAAAACACAGCACCAGAAGACTACAAAAGCAGAGAAAATGCTCCCTGTGAGAGTCCAGCGGGAGAGAACACCCTTGCAGAGGCAGAAGAGGCCTGCGGTCCCCAGGCAGCGGGGCTGCTGCTCCACCTGCCGGCCAGCCAAAACCTCGCCCGGGGCAATGGCCTCCGCAACTCGCAGCACTCTTGGGAGCTTGGCTGTTTTCATTTAAGCCAGTCACATTTTTAACAAGATCTTTAGTTAGAGTGGAAACAGGTCAGTACTGAAGGCTTTTGAACAACCAGCCCGTGGTAAACATGCAGGATCAGACAAGGAAAAGCACAAAGTGTCTGCAGTTTACTGTTGCACACCTGATTGCTCTCGCTATGAACACTCACTCAACCAACTTGTTCCAAATGCTCAAAACCACATCCACCCTCCCGTCCCACAGGCCTGGCAGCCATGCCACTGCACTCCTCTCTCCCTTGCTAAGTTCTAAACTAGCTCCCAACCCCAAACACAAAAATTTATATCTGTTCATTGCCCTCAATGCTTCAAGAAATCCATTGTAAATAATGCGTTTTTAGCACTGGCAATGTGACTGTGCTGCCAAGAAGCAAAACGGCTCAGAGACAACTTAGACTCCTCGTACTGCAACTAAAGACTCAATATCCTCCTTTCCTCTCAAATCCAGGAAGACTTTCAAACTATTTAGGATTCTGCTGGTTATTCTAGGAAATGGTAGGAAAGCGAGTGACTTCTGCTTTTCAAAGGAAGGTTGAGTACCTTGATAGCAAAACGTTCAGAAAATTTTCTCCATTCTCACCTCTGGCTATCTAATCCTAAGCATGTAACGTTGACCTCATTTGAGCCACCTAGATTTTCCCACCGATCCTATATATTTGTTACTGGGGTTTTTTGTTTGTTTTTATTATAGTTCAAGATCCCTCCTTTACTCACATTTGCCTCACGCAGGCTATGACAGACCGTGAAGCCTGGGTTTGCCAAACAGCTTTTTGAAAGGGTCACCCAATCTACTCTTATTAACTGCAATGCCATAACACACAGAAGCACCCCAGTTTTAGGGCTGCAATGGCAGTGGCATTTGTGAGTCTCCCCATAGCTCCTGTAGCACAACTAGTGTTGCTCAGAGGATGTCATTCACTAAATGAGTCTTATCTGTTAGTATTACATCATATCCCTAAAAGTCACACATGAAATTAATTGCAGCCAAGAGCATATTTTATTTTTCCCTCCCATATGGAAATGAGCTTATCACATATAGATATTTTTTTAATGCTCCTCTTTGTTGAGCTTCAGAAATTAAACAAAAAGGCAGTCTAGTAATCTTCACTCATCCTAATGACATTTCTGTTACTGACTGACTGTGCTTTACGAGGAGCCCAGTCTAGGCTGAACTACAGGAGACATAAGTATGCAGCAAACTGCTTCTCTTTAGGACACTTGAACAGCTTTTTTCAGGGTGGGGGGGAGGAGGGTCCGTATACTAAGATAATTAATAGCTGTTTTCATATATTGTTACTTTTGGACTGATACTAATCTTCTGAATCAGAAGCAGTAGAGGTAAAAGTCTGCAGGATTGCGCATAATAGAACAGTAACAACTATTTTGTTATTATATATCCCTGTTTCCCCATCTCAATCAAGGGGAGATGACAGACTTTGAAAAGAAAAGCTAAAAATCTTAACTTTTCCCAAGTAAAGTGCCATTATTTGTAACTTCTAACATAAGAAATACAATACTTCGTGTTTCCAGGAAACTGAAAGGTTTTTTACATAATAACATCACTGTTTCAAATTTCTCATTTTGCATACTACTTCCACTTTCATCACTCATACCAATTCCCACCTCCTTTTATCCAGCAGAATCCCAAAAGATCTAAGTATCAGAAAGCAGAGGGGGAAAAAAAAGTACATTTCTTCATGAAAGGACAGAACACTTGCCTTTTAGAGAAACTGTAGTTAAAAAAAGGGCCAAAACTGTAAATGCCTCAATGAGTCTTCATGATTATTCAGTCATTTTAATATCACTTGGAAACTACTTCAAGGAGAAATCATGCAAAATTAACTGGAATTTTTTAAAAAAGCAGCAGGACATAAAACTGATGGCATAATAGAACATCATTATACCTTTCTCAGATAGCATTTTCAGGATAGAAAAATGTGTAGAGATTTAGTTAAATAAAGCAGGTGGGTGAAATTTCAGAAGCAGTTGGCTTTATTGCGAGACAGCAATTTAGAACAACAGGCTGCCTGTCAGCTCTTGTTATTCAGCAGGGTTCAGAAAGCACCTAGTGCCACTTATTATGAAGGCACTTTCTTTAGGCTGAGCTTTAATATCACATACCAAAAAACAGAAGTTAGACAGTTACAGGAGCTGCGAAGAACCATCTGTTCGTATTAATGCATACAGTCTAACCATAACAAATTCAAAGTTGGTCTCAAGTATATTTCCCCCTTACTGTCCCTCATTTTCCTGCCAAACTCGAACACGTTCTGAGTTGCAGCACAGTTTGTAAACCCCAGACCCACAATCCTTTACAATCCCATTCACTGTCACCAACATGCAGTACAATGGCCTCAGTCACAGAAAGTCAGCAGGGCCTTCCAGCATACTGAGAAAAAACTGAATCTAACATCCTTACTGTAGCACAACCACCAAGCATAACTCCTTTCCTATCGATCGTATCAAAACGTTAGGCTGGAACAAGCAGAGCAGCAGAGCTGCAGCACGGCATTAAGATGAATGTACTAGCATGACAGCACAGAACAGTGGCTATTAACTGCTTTCTTGCTCAGCATCATTAATGCCTTCCAGTATTTTCCAGATGTTTTTGAAGCCATATAAGCTACTGGTCTTTGTCTTCTCCGTTTTCTAGCAGTGGTGGGCGGATACAGCTGGAATCTCTCTACTGAGCTGATCACAATCCAGGGACAGCTCTCTTGGCTACAATTTCCATTCTCACTGTGCAATGTAGCCCATCAGGTACATGAGCTTTCGCAGTGCAAACTCTGGGAAGGTGCATCAATACACTTTTTATAGCAAATCCCACGTTTATAAGTAAGCTACTGACCCTTCCATCACAGCGTTTGTGGTACCCTATGCCACCCTCTCAATTCCAACTAAATACAGATCCCGTGAGGGTGTATTCTCTGAATTTATGGTTTTGTTCCAAGAAAGAGCTTCTAAAAGCACTCAGGGAGCCAGTCAAGTCACAATGGTGATACCGAGTTGGTGTACAGGATATATAGGTATAAATGTACAAACAAAAGGGCACATGCACGTATGCAAACAGACAGGAATATTGATATAAGTTTTAGAAAGCTCTCAGCATGTATTATATAAACATGGAACCCAAACTTTGCCTTGTTGACAGAGAGGGGTTTTTTTTATAATCTGAGTCATGGGGTTACACTGAAGCACATCTACAAAACACTAGTTTAATCAAACGCTGTAATGAATCATGCCAGTCTAATAGATTTTGAACTAGTATTAAATATAATCCTTGCACATCAACACTTACAGCAACTATTCACTCAAGAAATTGAAATTAGTCAGGCATATCAGCCTTTCTACTCAGAAACACAGACCTTTAATACACCTTATTAGCTTCAAAAGATTAGAAAGATGCAGACATTGGCCATAGCAATTGCTCACCTCTCTCTTCACTGTGATGTATACAAGCAAGAAATGACACGTTCAAAAAAACCAAATACCCAAAACTTCATTAATGTGAATTGCACAAGTACTGATTTAGAAAAAAATGTGTTTCTATACATTTTGCCAGCCTTGTTACAGTTGACTGAAAGTGCAGTTCTAGGAGGTACAAAGGACACTGGAAATGGTTATAAATAGGTTCTTTGATGTACTTCCATTGCATGAAATCCCCACATTCATATGTGAAGTTCAACTTAACAATTGAGCACACAAATTGTATCTGTGCAAAGTGGAATTTACACTTTTAGTATTTATATGCTCTGTTCTACATTTAATTAGAATTTGGAAGCCTAAAACACTCTTCCACAGTCTAGTTAGCGATCTTTCTCTCCATCTGCTTACATTTAAGGTTTGCTACTCATGAAATATAGACACTCCAGAAAGCCCTTTTATCTTCAGAAACTATCCTATCCCAAATATAAAAAAAAGGGTTTACGTATCATTAAAATTTGTGAAAAGAACACTTTTAATAATTTGACTCACCATTGGTACAAGGGTATTTACTATGATATTGACTTACACACTTTATGAATTTTATTACAAATGACAAAGAGCACCTTAGCAATAGCTACTTCTAAACATTGAAGAACAATTCTTACTGCCCAGTTCCCTAATATTGTAGCAAATGTGTTTTTGCAGCACAGCAGCCATTAGTATAATTTTCTTACCTGAAGTCCAACATTGTCTGCCTGTCCTCCTTTAACTAACTGGGAGATGAAGAGGCCACAGCTAAATTCCACTCCGCCCCTCACACTTATTCCAAGTCCTTCAGGATGCAAACGATCCAATCTCACCTCTTTCAGCTTTCTGAAAAAATGGAAGATACTTGTCTGTTCAGCTGCATTAATACTTTGTGGCAATAATGATTCATATGGAAGTTACACATTATTTTTCTCTTATTTTCACTATTTTTCATTATTATTTTTCACATTTAGGCATGAGAAAAAGCAACCTGACTGAAGCTTGGATGGATGTGTGTTTGCTAAAGCCATCAAGTATTTTTCATAAGAAAAGACATCTGCAACTATTGAAGCTGTGTGCTCTGGAGGATTAGAGCTGTAAGAATTTCTTTTATTGTTAAATGCAGGAAAAATAAGAAAAGATTGTTTCAACTGGAAAGCTTTGGTTTTTACTCCCTTTCCCTGCTTTCACTAGATTAAACTACTTGGCAAACAATTTCAGGTAGTTCAAAACTACTTCCAGCAAATATAGCAAAAGTAAAATAATTATACCGAGCTCTACACGGGTGACTGATACCTTACTTGGAAATTATCTGAAAACTCAGTCAGTGTTTCCTGCTTGAGTTTAGGTTAGCTGCATTCTCTTACCGTGACCTTTTAGGTGTAAGCTGATCATATTCCACCTGGTGTTTTAACGGGATAAGTGGGCGGATAGCATCAAATAGCGGCAATCTGCTTGGTTCATTAATCACGAGTTTTAGGTCCCCCACAAGCACTGGAAGATTCATAGACCTACCAAAAAACACAGTGAGAGAAAAAGCACAGGTAATCAACACACCACACAAAGCATCACTTAAGTTGCTGTACATGTGGCTCCAGTATCTGCATGTCACTTCAACATACTAAAAAAAATTATTTATGCAGATACTGGCTTAGTGACAGCAAAACAGCCTCTGGGAAAGACAGCCTTCTGCAAACAGAGAGGAGTAACAAGTACCTCCTTCAAAATAACCAAAATCTCCTCTGCGTTGCCTTTTTATTTAAGGTCATGCACATCACTTTTATAGATGACATCCTTAATTTAATTCTCAGACTCCCCAAAAGATTTATGGAACTGTTTGAAATAACTTTTGAGATTAGATATACCTGCCTACCGGATTTTTGTCTCCTTACTAGTTAGGAATCCTTCTCAGCGTATCTAGGCTACAAGCTCCTTCCTCTCCTGAACATTGGAGACTGACAAATTGTTTTGATCCAGGGGAAACAAAACAAAACAAAAAAACCCCCACACAATCCTCAGCAGCTAGAGCAAAGCTTAAGTTTTAGTTTATGCTTTTGGAGGTTTAAGTTTTAAGATTTTTTTCCAAATCAAAGTTGAAGGGCCATCAACCAATAAACAAAATCTACCAAAGTTAAAGCCCCATGAACACCTGTTTTATGGCTGCTATGCAGAGTAGCCTCCTTGATGTTGTCAGCACTGAGTTAGTTTACAGATCTAGAAAATGTACTTTGGGGCCAAGCTGCAAGAGTGGAGAAACAGCTCCCTAAGGTTCAGTGGAGCTTCTCCTACACAACATTCAGTTAAACAGTCTATGCAATTTGCTGCTCCCTCTCTTTATAATTCACATTTCCTAGTATGCAATATTTCTGAGGCATATGCAATGAAAATACAGACCAGGAATGGATATTACATAGCATTAGAGGTCAAATACTTTCAGAAATTTTATTCACAGTGAAGCAGACATCAAAAGTTAACTCCAAGATCAATTCCATGTATTTTTGTAGTGGAGTATTTCATAATATTTACATCATAAACATATGTTCACAAAGATATGGAAAATTTGCTGTTTGCAATTTTGAGAACAGAAAAGTTATGATATAAACCATTTATTTTGTAACTGCAAGATTTTAAATAATTAAGAGCTACTGAATCAATTGCTTTTCCTAACAATAAGGCTTTATGAATGGAGAAGCAATTAGACAGACCTGAGTGAAACTAAGATATGCAGCTCAATACACCCATAACTATTGTCCTCAGATGGAAATATCTACATTTCACTAAGCTAAGATGCTATTAATTAAGATATGAATGGAAACAATGTCTATAAGAGCCACTTGCCTACGATGAGTGGAAAATACATTCTCATCTTCTTTGAAAACAATAGATCAGAGGCTGATCTCATTTGGATGACGCAAGTCCTAAGCGACTGTCGTTTAAATCAGTTCAGCAAAAGAATTGGCAATAGGCCTATCACCTTACCATTTTTTCCCATTATGTTGTAATAAGCCAGACTTCTTAAACATGTCAAACAGATTCCCAAACTAATTTTTTTCAGCTTTCAGATAAAGCAGTTGTAAATAAATGTCTGAACAGTTAGCAAAAATTTTAGAAAAGCAAACTCACTGAAAACCTCTGATGCAAATAAATAAGCATTATTTGAAAATATTAATAACTTTGAGTAATGCTCTATTCCTGTTTCCTAAGAACAGCTTTATCATCCAGGTGCTTTTTCCCCCCTGCCAATATGAATTCAGCAAAGTCATAAAACTAAAGTAACTTTATGGGTCATTAAAGGCATACTTCTTCCTTGTTTGCAGGCTACACAGTAAAATCATAAGACTTCATTAAACAGCATAAAAACTATTACTTCAACTACTTTTTTAGTAGCATATAGAAAGACTAATTAAAATCTTGAACATTCACTCTTTGTATTTAAAACCATTAGTAATCTTATACAAACATATATAAAGCCAGATCTTACTGGTGGTACATCCGCAGCACATCATAAAGGTAATCCTTCTCCGCTTCATTGTCAATGAGCAGATTAACCTGAAAACCCAAGCGCAGCACTGTAAATCTCTGACTAAAGAGTCATGTTGAAGATACAAGACTTCCACAAATTCTTAAGCCGTAAAGCAAAGTTTTCAACAGGGAAAGACATTTTTTTAAAAGACAAACACTTTTTGGCAACAGAACATTACCTCACAATGTGAAACTTGTAATAAGACTTTCTAAAATCAGTATTACAACAATTGGACAAGGTGGTAAATACTGATATATTCTGCATGCTAGATTTCCCAGTAATACTTCAGCAGTAATATTATTACAATATCATATTTGCCTTACCTGATAATCACTGTACTGTTGAATAAATGTTTTCAGAAACCTTTTTGGCCATTCATTAATATAGAACATGCTGTCACAGATAAAAGCACCACACTGAGATGATTATAATCTATGTTCTGTCATCCAAACCACTGATTTCAGGATCTCACTTATATCATTATGCAAACTGCTGCACTTCTGTTTCTCTTTCCTCCAGCTCTTAACTGATAGAACTTGCTAGTTATTCTTTCCTCCCCCACTAATAGTACGTTTACTTAGACCAGTGTCATATTACTAGGCCTGCACTTGGATAATTACAGTAAACTAAAGCAAAAAAAACCCCAAAAACCAACACCCTAAGAAGTCTCATATGAGAAGTTCAATCTATAGTCAGTGGCAGTGAGCAGTTAGATCCCCATCGATTTTATTTGCAGTGAAAGGTCACATTACTTTTATGTTTGGACAAGTTTCATGTTTAAGAAAACAATTTACATCTGACCTAAAGGCTAATATTACTGTGACATGAAGTCTGCAGACCAATTTGCATACTTAAAGAAAGGCCCTTTTTCCTTCTAGGTTTGCATTATATTCTAAACTAAACACATGCTTCATATTCCTCTCGGCTGTCTAAAGCCAGCAAGGCTGCACATACAGGTGGTTTTCTATTACTTGTCTCCTCTGAAAAGAGAGACTTTCAGAACAGCTAGAGGCTGAAAAGGTACATGCAGGACAAGATCACTTGACAGTAATGCCAGTGAGTAAACCAATTTACTCACAGCAAATTTCAAAATACAGAAGCAAAAGCCTGCCTTGAAAGGAAATAAAATGGTTGCAGTCAAAACTGTTCTCCAGTGCTGTACACAGACTCAATGCAAGGTGATACATGTAAATCTAAGTCCTAAATCCATTTTTCCCTTCTCCATCAGGAAAGTTACAACCCTCAAATCAGCTTTGGTTCTGCTATACAGGACTGCATCTCTAGAACTAGCTAAGGTACTGCATGAGTAGCATCTCAGGAAGAACATTCCATGGTTAAGCACACCAACCCTACAGAGCAAAAAGCAAAGGCATCATCATGTTTTCTCCTGATTGGGAAAATGACCAGTGGCAACATTACATTTTTCTCCTGATAAGCTGCTACCTGATGGACACATCCACACTCCTGCTCAGGAGCTGCAGGGCCATATCTACATTTTACCATTTCTTCTCACAAAATACTCAGTCTTCCTGTTTGATTCCTGCACTTCTCACCTTGCACCAGCAACTTCCTCCTCCTCCGATAAAAAAAACCACCCAAGCAACTTCTTCTAGATTCAGAATGCTACAGCTGGGTTAATCTTCCTGGGCCATCTCTCTAATTAGGTCATCCTTCTCCTGCTGCCTTCTATTCCACCAATTATCCCTTCATCGTAGCCACCGGCATCTCTTACCATTTTCCTAATTCATTAACTCCTTGGGGCAGAGTCTTATGCAGACATACACAGGGTTATCAATATACCTAAGAGCTGACTCTCATTTCATAAAACACAGAAGATCATGCTCCTACATGTTAAGAAAGAAAAAAAAAATCATTGGTGACATGGTATAAGTCAGATAAGAGAAGTATTTTAGCATCTCCCTATTTCTTGAGAAAATAACTGTGGGGATATGTGATAGATGATTTCACAGCTTTTAAATCAAGAATATTAAAAACCCATTTGGATACAGTCCTGGGCAAACTGGTCTAGCTGGCGCTGCTTGAACAGGGGGACCGGAGCACATGATCTCCACAGGTCACTTCCAACCTCAGCCTTTCTGTCATTATTTAAGGGTATCTTCACAGTACTTGTGTAATTTACAATCCTAGAACACAAATAAAAAGTTGTTTATGCTCTATTTCTCACTACATGAATTACACTGGTTTTCATCGAAATTAATAAGGAGTCATCACAAAAACTGCACCTACATTAAAAAAAAAATCTGGCAATAGGTCTGTATAGGTTTATTCCATAGAATAGAATTTGTGGGAGAAAAAAAAGCATTTTTTGGTGTGGAGAAAGTTCAGATCACAGTAATGCACTACTGAAGCACCAGCCCAATCCATCAGCTTTCAAAGAAAAACACAAAGTTCTATTCAAGCTACACAGCCTTTGAAGGACTGTTGAGGGCAATGGAAGAACTGGCCAATATGTTTGCGTATATTGTATATTTTGCATTGCTGCTTAGTGGATAGGGAGAACTGATTAAAATTACTATGGAAAAAATAATATGAAAGTGCCAAATAATTGAGGAAACTCGGATCCTGCAGCTGAGCATTTTCACTGGTTTGACACTGAAAAAGTAAGTATCCAAGACATTAAAATTGTCAGAGACCATGAGAAGCATGATGATCTAAAATAATTTAATGAAAAGACCTCTTCTAGTATCCTCTATCCCAGATAAAGTTCTCATTCAGATATGTATTCTACTTACTCACACCAACAAATGCTGACAATAAGCCTTATGTTATCAGGGTGGAACTAGAATGATTTATGAATTATAGCAGCAATGAAAGGGAAAAGGTTTAAAGTTCAAAATGGGAAACACCTGCCTAGGAACCATATAGGTACAACCCGCTGTTGAGTTATGCAGTAATAGGTAGCAAGGCAGAAATAACTTGCAAGGTAGCTACAGTCATCACCACCAAGTATCCAGGTCCTTATCGTTTTGAACTCCGTCATTTAAGTGGTTTCTTTGCAGCCCCTCCACTTCATCCTAACAATTCTGTAGTTAATGGGTTTATTACCAGGTGATGCTTCTATAAAACACATTACTTTGAAGAAATTTCATTCCCTAGCTGACAAAAAATCAACCCAACCCAACCACAACTCCTTCACAAAAAAACAAACAAACCCCGCAAACCAAAAAACAAACAAAAAAACACAGCTCCCCCACCCACAAACAGTACCGAAAACTTTAGTCTGAGTCCTAAATGGCTACAGAAAAACACCTCCTAAATACATAAACCATTTCCCACCTCCTTTCCTTAAACAGAGTTTTTTGAGCTTTGCTCATTCAATTTTAAAGCCTGCTGAGCACTTCACTGCGTAAATGACAAAATGACTTGCCAGGCAGACTGAGTCGCTCCGTGTATCAAGAGCGTTTGCACATGACTGCACATGCACAATTGCACTCGTGAACGTTAAGGTGGAACCTTAACCAGCTGGCAGCGCGCAGGACCGCCAGTGAGAACTGCCGGGGCCTGGACTTCAGCACCTGCACTTCTGCCCTCCCTGGACTGCGTGCAAACTTTTTTACATGACACTAAAATAAAACAAATTGTATCAAGCCTTGTAAAGGCTCATGCATCAGGGAATGTTCCTCCTTTTCCCTCCCTCCCTTTTTCAAATGTTTTAAATTTTACAACAACCCGCTCACAGGAGGCTGCGACCCACTTTTCCGCGCCGTTGACACGGGAACGCCAAGTTCCCCGAGCTTCTTCCTTCCCCGTCGCTCGCTCCGGCACGCAGGCAGCGTTCAGCCGCAGCAGCT
>NW_010415651.1:0-22112 GCF_000710305.1 Buceros rhinoceros silvestris
ATTTTATTAATATAAAAAGTATTTTTCTAAAAGAAGTTATGTTTTTGGAATACATGTTTGAATCATCCTCCTGACAAACTTAAAAAAATTGCCCAGTATCATACTTCTAATCATATTCAAACCTTTGAGAGTTCTATTTTAGTTTTAAAGCCTTTTAAAGGTAAATTCAGATGCAGATGCTTGCTTGCTCTTTGACTATTTTTTATTGCTGACTGACTAGAGGGTTTCAAATACAGTATTCATGCAACAGCTTGTTTTATCATATTTTAGGTGGAGAATGTTAATACCATAAGTCACTGGAGATGAAAGTGAATACACAGAGAATGATATGACAACAAAATACAAATTGGATTACTTAATTATGTTTTCTGTTTGTAAAATATGGTTGGAGGTGTGCAGTGAAGTAACACCAATTTAAGCTAGTAGAGGATGCGTGAGTTAGAGGGCAACTAGCCATGTTAGATGAAAATTCAGTTAGATAACTAAAGCATGACAGAATTACAAACTTTAGTGTTAATGTAGCTAATTTTTTATTTTAAAAGGAGCTTTCAGACATTAGTTCTACACTTGTTATCTTTGGAAAAGGTCCTTCTTGAAAGATAACTCTATACATTGGTAATATTTCAGCATGTCCTATACTGTAATAATAAATTCTTGATGTCCATTGTTGCTGTTCCTGTCAGGCTTCTTTTCATTCTCTGGTTTTATCATATAAAAATGTATTTTTAATGTAAGAGTTTTTATATGTTCCACTCCTCCGATAACAGAAATTACAAGATCACTACTGAAGAAAGATGCTCAGGGTATGTCTGAGCTGTTGAGTAAAAAAGGGACAGAAACTTGAAACAACCCACTCTGTAACTGAGCTGGATGTTTGCTAGGGCCTGTCTCTGCTAGAACCTAGGCTGGCTTGGGAAGAGATAGATAAAGGGGTCTGAAAGAAAGCCAAGATTTGGATAAGGACTAATCCACAGTGTGAAAACTTTTTTTATTTAATAACATAAATAAAAAACTCAGATATTAGATGATACCTCTTGTCAAGGGTTAGGGTTGGGCTGGCTACTAGACAAATGGCAGATGCTCTCTGTTAACTCCTCTTTCTTACCAAAAGGGAAGAGAAAGGAAATAAGGCAGAGAAACTTATGGAATGGAAAACTGAAAATGATTTAATGAAAATAACAAATTGAAATACATACCAATACATAATATACAATACCAATATTGAACCCAACCTCCTGCTGGCGCTTATGTTACCATCACCACAGATACTGTGGGCAGCTGGTGGGGAAGGTCCACGCTGGGCTCAGCAGCAGACAGGAACTAGATGCAGGAGCTGGATTCTCGAATGGGATTCAGGAATGCATGGCCTGGGATTGCAGGCAGGACAGACAGAGTTCTCCTCAGACACTGACCATTGAAGAAGAGAGCTTGATCCCTGTGATCCCTCAGCTTTATACTAAATATGATGTGTATAGGATAGAATACTTTGTTAGTCGGTTTAAGGTCAATTGTCCTGTCCACTCCTCCTCACAAGTGTGGTCTCTCACTTACTGCACCCCCACCATGGCACACAAGATTTAGCAGTGATCCTGGTCTGCACAGCAGAAGGTATAAGCAAGAGCCTTTCTGCAGCCCAATCCCTGGTAGTAACTGTAAACATCAAGCACTATCCCTCCCTAAAGCAGACACCGTCTGAAAAAATACACTGTTAACTTCAGAAAGTGCCGTTAGTTAGAAAAGACTGAGCTGAAGAGTAAAATCACTGAACAGAATTAGTTTTGTTCTAACTCAAACCAGAACAGTGGTCAATTTATGGATAGGGATGAATACAACTGTATTGTCACTGTTCCTATGAAAACTGACATTGGCTGAAACAGATTATAGAATAAAATTAACAACGCATTATTACCATAGTACAAAGAATGTTACAAACTTACTTGAATAGGATTGCAACAAAGGCCTTATTTTAGCCTGTCTTTAGAATTTTTGATTAGTAAGCTTTACCTCAGTGTCTCATTTGACACAGAATATATGAATATGGCCCTGCAGTATATAACCAAATATTATGAATCCAGTCAAGAAATAATACCAGCAGTAAAACAAACAAACAAAAAAGACAACACAGTGTATCTTGCATTAAAATGGTGTATACTGTTGTCTAATTAGATAATATGAGATTTAATCATGTTGACACAATGATGACACTGTCATTTGTCAGATGATGTTGCTTTCTTGAAAGGAGCCCCCATGATGATCCCAAATAGTGCTATCAAATAAAAACAAAACACTGAGGATAGGAAAGTAGCTTGATAGTTTATTGAAGTTATATTTCAGTCTTATTCCTGACAGACAAGAAAATAAGCACTTCAATGTGCAAAATAAGCAGTGAGATTTTATGGTGGAGAAAGTTCTTTTACTTTCTGAATAATAAATATTAATTTCTAGAGACATTGGAAGCCAAGATTCTATACTTGTCTGAAATACAGATAAGTTCTGAAGAGTCATATGACAACTAGTAGGTAATTTCTGTCTTGTATTGTTTATAAGCTTTTTAGTCAGAAGTATAAATTAAGTATAATTGTCCTACTTTCTTTCATCTTAACTGATGTATTTTCTGGGTATGATTTTTTGACATTTTTCTTAGTCGCAATATTGTTATACTTTTTAAGGAAAATGACCCAGTTTTGTAGCAATATGCTTGCAAAGCCTGAATAGTGTGAAGAATAATGCTTAATGGGGGATTCTAGGCATTTTGGTTTTCCTGCTATTTTAAGAGGGATATATTTTATTTTTATGTTTCCTGTAGCTTAGGTTAATTTTTCCATGGCCTTTCTTGAGAGTCTAGAAAAGCTTAGTGAAATACTAGAAAAAGGGAAGAAGTGTTCAAGTGTTTTCTTTTCCTCCCTACTAGTTGCTCTGCTTTATTTGATTATGCTAATGCAATAATATTTTTATTTTTACTTTTGGAAATTTTTTTTCCTTTCTTTTTTTAAGGTCTAATATTGCTTGGTTTGGTATACATTATCAAACTTTTGGGCTTTGAGGGGAGCAGGGGATTCTCTTTTTGGCTGTTAAAATGCTTTAGAAGCTGTGGAGATTAAAGACTGCAAGGAAACAGCAATCCAGTTTGTTTAGCCATGTTATGGTTTCCACATCAGAAAGTTCAGCTTATTAGGAAACAGCTCTTTTTTCTTTTTTTTTTTCTGAATGGAAGATATACATGAGAATCAAAATTAATTCCCCCTTCCATAGAGACTCCTGCTGGTTTAGGTAGAGTTTTCATTAGAATGAGGCACAATGTGCCTAGCGGGTCACTAGGTTCAACTTGTAAGTATAGATATCTCCCTTTCAAGTCTCAGATAATGAGATGATGTAATCTAGTTACAACACTACTGTATTTGTCAACCCTCTGAAATTACTCAGTGGGAGTTAGAAGTTTCCAGGAGTTTGAATTATAGCTTTCTGGGATAAGTATTCATGCAACTGTCAGATGCAAAGAAACACCCATCCTGTCACTTAATAAATACCATATATCAAAATAATAAAAAAAAAACCACAAAAAACCAAACCAAACTATGATTGGTTACTATGTCTACCGGCTTTTAGATGGATGTTATGTTTTAACTGTTCTTGTCTTTTACAGAAGGAAGCAAGTTCAAATAGGAGATAGGAAGTAGATGGGTGAGAGTTCCTTTAAAGACAATAAAAGAAAAGGTAATTAGCAGTGTCAGAAGAGTAAGGGTTTAGGAACACTTTTCACCTTCTTGACTTGGGCCCTTCTTTTGGCTGTGCCCTGAAGGCACAGCAAGCAGCATGAGAGCAAGTACACACTCTCTTTTTCCATCTGCTTCATGGATGCCATTACATGAAGGGGGGAAGAAAGTGTTCACCTGCTTTCAAGATGGGACCTGAAGCAGCCTGTGACAAAATACCAGTTACTCTGAATGGCGCCAACAAACATACTTTACTTGTCAGACAATGCATCTGTCCTACAATTTAGATGCTACCATTTCTTATTAAAACAAAGCCTGACAAGAAAACTTGTTTGAAGAAATTAAGTAGGTTAAAAAAAAAAAAAAAAAATCACACAATTTAACCCAATGATTAAATTAAAAAAATAAGAATAAACTTTAGTATTATTCCTAATCTTAAAACCTCATCTGATGAATAAAGAAGATAGAAAACTATAATGGAATAAAATAAAACAAAAAAGATGCAACTCAATGTTATTATAATCAAGAAATATATGAGAACAAACTTTACGTGAGAGAGTTAGTAATTACAGAATAAAGTAATAAATAGGGAAGCTTTTCAAACTCTGTAGAAATTAATTCTTCCTAAACAATAATATCTAAAAAATGCAACATTATAATTAATAAAAGCTTCCTAGAATATGCCAAAATGTATATATGAACATGTCTTTTCTTCATGGAGTGACAATTTTAAATGACAATTTAGATGGAGTGACAATTTTAAATAAAAATATAGTAATAGCATTTGGAACTCAAAAATAATAAAGCAGAAAAAGACAATGTGAGATAAAATAATTCAGAATTATGTTAAAGGAGGAAATGTGTTATAGATGTTTAGACAAATTAGTTCATGAACAAAATAAATTGTCATTAGCTCTTTTATGAAACCCCAATACCAAAAAATTCAAATATATTTCAAATTTTTTTTTTTTTTGTAATTTCAAATTGAAAAAATACTCAAAAAGAAGTGTAGGGTGGAATTCAGCTGCAGATTTCAGGCAATTGGGCTTCTAATGCTTCTTCACAATATTTGCAAATATGACAGTGCCTAGAGAACATCTCTGCCCTTCTGAAAAAGCAGCTGGAAGCCAGGTAAAATCTACTAAATAATCACGAATACCACTAGACACCATCTGTACTCAGCTTAATTGAGGCCCTGAATTGAATGTATACACATAAAAATAACTAAGTTCAACTTAATATGGTGGTTAGTGGAGATACAGGAATTAAGTTATCGAAACATAATTGCTAATGGAATTTGACATGTAGAAGATTTTGAAGACATCTCTGAAGAATTGATATATATGACAGAAAAGCAGTAGTAATGTCCTTCTGTAACAGTGGCTGAAACTATACAAGAGTTTCTGATTAATAGGGTAATACACTGGAGATTTTAGGTGTGGCAGGTATTATGCTTAGTTTCTTGAACAGACAGAAGATGAAGGGGATTAAGAGCATATTGCAAGACAAAGATGTTAATTAAGTAACTGAGAAAGCTAAGAATAACAAGAGAAGAGTTATTCCCCATTGCATTTGAAAATAATGTTGAAACTTTCCTCCAAACTAACCCACAAATTATTATTATATAGAACAAAAGAATAAATTAATTCACAAACTCAGAAGTCAGAATATACTACGGAAAGAATGAAAAGCAAGTAAGTGGAAAATCCAATGTTACTGGGAGATCAGCAACATGGTAAGTGCCCGTTGCTTCAGGAAAGGAAGAAAAGATGCAACATTGTGCTCTGACTTGATGGCTTTTGAACTGTGTAAGTATGTAGCAGGACCCTAGTCTTACAAACTTAGTATTTTCTTTTTTCCTAAGTAAAAGAATCAGCAACTTATAAGGCAAAAAGCAAGATCAGTGTCTTCAAAAACTAAACGCTACTTCTGGACAAGATGGACAATCATCTTTATGGATTAAATAATTTCTTTCAAGAAATGTACTTCTACATTTGCAGAGAATGATAAAGAATAATGAAAAAAATGAAATAGTCTAACTGGGAATATCTGAGCCCTATTTGTAGGTTAACAATCTTTTCAAAATTCTCATAACAGCAACCATCACCAAAATATATGAGTGAATTGCAAGAGATAATAACTAGTTACAGAAGGTGTAGTGGAAGTAGTATATTCAGTTACCATTAAATGTTTATTTAGGCTTCAGTGCCATAAACATTGTAAGAAATAATGAGGACCTATAGACCAAAAGGCCAGATAATCAATGTCTAAACCCAGCTGAATTTAGGAGGTAAATATAAGTGCTCTAGAGTTGAGGACTTAGAGCAGTAGTGATGAGGCAATTTAATTGGCTTTTTCAGTAATGCCCATGAGAAGCTAAATCAGGACGAACTTATTTGCATTCTCTTCTGCAGTGAAATGCAAGCATTTGTGATAAGTGATACAAATAAATCTCAGCCCAGCCTCATACTCTGATTTCATTTTTCACCCAGAAGTGCCTTCTCATCTGCCAGTTGCTTTCGATCAAGAAACATAATTTTAGGCAGGTCTTCTATCTGTTTGCAATAAGGAAATTTTCTCACGCTTTCTTTTTTTTCCCTTCTTCTGTGCACTCGGCAAGATCCATAAATGTTTGCATTTAAAGGCCATTTTGGGAGACCAAAAAAAAAAAAAAGTCATAGTGTAGTCTCTTGAAGACTAAAAATCTTTAGTACTAGCAAAAAGCTTTTGGAAATGCATATTTCCTTGATGAAATGAATAGTCGTTTCATAGAAGAGAAGCTATACTATGAAACTAGACTTAAACTTCATAAAATTATCGCTGATTAGTCTCCATATAAATTTCAACTAGAAAAATGACATAAAAATACTTGACTATGGTAACAAAGCTGGAGAAAGTCAAAAGTTACACAGTGGATTATGGACAAAGATGTATTCAAAGATAAATGATGGAAATGGAACAGCTCTCATCTGTATTTAAAAATACAGAAATATCTTTCTGACTCTTGCTGCACATAGTCTGCTATGTTTGTCCAAGCCTTCATTTTATTAAATTCTCCCCACATTCCTATTTTTACTTCTTATCTCCCTTTTTTGTTTTCTATTTTCCTTTCAGCTGCCAGGCTCTCCCTTCCTCAGAAATAACTACATATGTTACTGAACAGAAGGGATGGAGTGGGATTCTCCCAATAAAGTTAGGGAGAAGTAGATAGAAGCATTACAATTCTGAGGACAAGAACCTTGTTGACCTGCTTGCACAAGATAAAGATTGGGACAGGGAGGGGTATGTTTATGGAAATAAGAATAATCCGGTGAATCAACTTCTTTAATACAGTTTTCCTTTCAACTGCTTGACAGCTCCATTTTCTTTGATTTTTGGAATATTTTATTCTATTCTTTCATACAAATTTTAGACTTCGTCTACATCAGTTGGAAAGAAAGAGAAGCTGAGACAGCATCTTTGTTGCTGGTAAACAGCTTGAACAGCCTGAACTGTTGGGAAATAACTGTACGGTGATTATGCAAATCAGATAAACTCAACCAACCAGTGTGGAGAGAAACACATAGCTAAGGAAAAATCTATACAGGTATACATCAATAGCAGTTCAGTTATTCTGTGCTCTGATTGGCTAGAGCAAGTCTATTTCTGTGTGTTATTCTTGCATTGGTGAAAAGCTAAGAGACATACAGGACTGATTCTCAAAATGTTTGGAAAATTATCTTGATTGCCTAAAGTATTTGCCTGTTTAACTGCACAAGAGATAAATTTAGCTGCCAAATTTAATGTTTTTCACTAACTGGAATAATGCTTTTTCATTTATTATTGCTTACAGCTGCAGTTCACTTGAGGAGGTGCACGATTAATAGCATAGAACGTATTTGGAAAAAAGTAGCCCAATTCAAAAGGAAGAGATTGTCCACAACTACACTATAAAGTTTGCAAATTTGTTATTTAAATTATTTGAATTTTCTCTGAGATTAAATTTTCATCCATGGACTTTGGTTGGATCTGAATTTTACTTCATGTTAATATCTTAAAATATCTTCATTTTATATTCTAACTGATCTGGAACTAGACTGAGGTTATCCAAAGAACTCGTAAACCAAACACTTCTGAAGTCCATTATCTTCAAAAAGAATCTTTGCAATATTTCTCATATACCAGGAGTTCTCAAATCCTGCCGTCACACAGTGAAAGTAAATTCTAGAGAGAAGCAACAGTAAAGTTGTGGTAGTTTCAGAACAACACTCCCATGCCATTTTCCCCTCAGTCATATACTTGCAGGCCTAGTACTTTCACTTTTGAATTTCTGGTCTTTGGTTAACAAAGTGACAATCAATGAATTTGTCAGCCCTGAACTTTGTGCTTATTTGATAAAACACAAGAGGTTTCAGATTTTTATTTCATGTAATAAGTATATACCTCAACTGGGTAAGCTGCTTTGGGGCAAGAAGAGAGTTCCACTAGTGATATCAGTAGCCCTAGGAATATCTTTTACATCTCATTATTTTTCATTATTAGTCTCATTATTCTTTACACCATCAATTACTGAATGTGGGACTACAGATCCTTTTCCTGTGGCTGTATGCAAAGGGATTGTATATGTAGTGGGGGAATGACAGAGTAGATGAGCAGAACAAATCACTAGGTGCTATTCTAAACATTAAAGAGATTTATTTCTCTGATCGAAAGTGTTAACTGACTCTGTCAGTATGCTTTTTACTGGTATGCTTCAATACCAAGGCAATTAGTGCTTGGAGACTAAGGAAGGAATATGGATCCATTTGAGATACTAAGCCTGAGTGACACAACAACTAAATGACTTTGTTTAAAATAGAATCAGAAAACTTGATTTTATTTCTATAAATATACATACAGACACACAAAATAAAACCTTTTATACTAAAAGTACTAGTAAAAATGGCATAAACCCCTTCCAACTCCTGGAAAAATCATAAAAACATGGTTTCCCCTAATATTTATGTAAGAATTAAACACATTTTCAACTGTAGTATTTTAGCTCTTGATGTTCAGTTTTAAAACAGTGGGTCATTTTGGCTGCCATTAATCTGTAAGACTGCCGTATCTCATCTTATATTCTTTAACCCGCTCTCAAGTTAAGACTTCATTATTCTCGTACCACAGAGAAATTGTGTTTTATCAGTGAGTTCAGTGGGAGCAGAAGTGAGTCTTTATAGAACTGGAAACACGATGTTGTCTTCTGTATTGTAGGCCTGTAAGAATTCTGTAAATAGATGCTTGTTAATACAGGCAAAAAATAGAAAGAAAACATTGTGGTTGACTACTTATCAAGGACAGGAGGTGAGATTACAACCAAAAGAAGTACAAGTTAGTCAGGAATGAGTATCTGGTGTTTTAATTGGAACTAAACAGAATGTATCTTGTGACAGTAATACTGAAGAGGAAAAAAAAATAGATATTAACATGTGTTTGTTGTGGTTATATCTGTACTAGTAAATTAAATCAACTAAAGCTCATTCTTCAAGCTTGAGGAAAAGCATTTGCATAGATATATAAAGATGGTCTCCCTCTGCAAAATAAAGTGTCCTCTTCCATCCTATCTACTGTCAACAGATCTCAGACTTTGTTTACTCTTAGACTGGGCTGAAGGATTGTCTAGGAGGTTATTAGCTGCTGTAGTGAAAAAAGCAAACACTTATCCTGAAACATAACAGTTAAAAGTTGAACACACCAGTATTGAACCAACCCCTAAAAAAACCATTTTTAGATTCTCATCTAAAGAGTGTGTGCAGGGACCTGTGCTTATCAATACATTGGCACTCGATCTAGAATATAGGATGAAATGCTGACTAGCACCAAAACCAGTAAAAAGTTAAGCAATCTGTCAGGACTTTCACAAAAATCTCATGAGAGAGAATGACCAGAAGATAAAATCACAGACAAATTGCAGTACTGATACATGTAATTAAAATAAACATCTATTTGATCTTTAAATTATGTCCCTGTACTAATTCATGGCATGTCAGTATCTTAAAAATTTTTATATTGTCAACTCAGATCGGACCATCTCCAAAAACTGTTTGGTATTTTAAAAGGTGCAAAGGGGAGCAACTGATTAGAGATCATGGGAAATTATCAGAGAATGAAAGAACTTGTGTGTAAAGGAACAATTATATAAGACAGAACTTAGGGAACAGATGACTAGATGTAAGTGTAATATTGCTGGTGTCTATAAAATGATAAATGGTATGGAGAAGATTAACAAAAAATAGTGATTCATTTTCTCAAAATAAAAGATGAGAGAAAGTTAAATTACCACACTTTAAAAAAAAAAAGAAAGTAAGTACTTTTTGACTTAGAGCATAATTAAACTGTAACACCCATTGGTTTGGGATATTTTAGTTGCCAAAAGCATAGCTGTGTTATAAATAGACTGGAGAAATTAGTACAAAAAAAGCATTTTTCAGAAGCTATTAGGCAAGATGGTCTGAATATAAACTGCAGTGCCAGAAATGTCTAAGATACAGACTAATAGAACATGAGGTCTATTCTTCAACATAGGTATATTTCCTCAAAATATTATTCCATGGTGGTTCGTTTAACATACGTTTTCTCTAAGTACCAGCTAAAGCCCATTGTTAAAGAGAGGATACTGATTCTCCTGTTTATGATCTTATTTTTTAAATCATTGTACGTGATCCTACTTCGCAGCACTAAGACAAGCTCAGTGATTCTATGGCTTGTTATATTTCTGTTAGTTCCACAATTTTGGAACTACACAGAATGAAAAAAACAAGGATGAAATTGAAAGAAGTGAAATACTGTATAAAATACATAAACAATTGGTAAGGTTATTGCTAGAGGAGAGTCAAAATTATCAGTAAAAATATAACCCCCAAAATAAAACCAAATCCTTAAAAAGTGTATCAGGAGTCTAAAAAGTTCTGAGTCCATTGTTAGATGTTATTAATAAATGTACAAAAATTTATGTTAATTATATTGAAATTATCTACATTTCTTTTAAGTTTAGGGTTTTTTGTTTTGGTTTTGTTTTTAAATGAAGAAGAGGTTGGATTTATCCCATAATCACAGATTGAAATAGAAAGTTTAACAACTGTAACTGTGGTAATTACAGAAGTGTCTGCTAAAATCAAATCCATGAAGTTGTTTTCCAACCCCTTCTTTAATACTTGCCAGGCTTTGGAAAAATAGGAATAACCAGGAAAAAAACCCATTTCCCTAGTAATTTAAATACGCCAAGAACCATGGACTGATATCACTGCTTAGGAAATAACCAGGTGAGGATTACAACACTAAAGAATTAGAGGATAATGCTATAATGAATGCTACTTCACATGGGTTCAAAGATAATGCCATTTTTCAAAAGCCTAACAATTCTGTTGTCTTTTTTTCTAGTTAAGATATTTCTGACTGCCCAAGATAACTGTGTTGCTGTTGTGCATTTTGACTTCTTGAACATTTAAGACTCTGGGTGTACCATTTGATTTAATAATGTCAAGTATTATGAAATAACATGCCTTAAGAATTTTGTATATGTGAGAAGTGGGAGACATGAGGGGATCCTGGGACCTGGGGGCATCTCCTTCCTGGCCCACTGCAGAGGAGTCTGTGTGGACTCTCAGCACCAGGGGAGCCCTCCCACCTCAGCTGAGTCAAAGGGAGGCTGTTGCAGTTCCCTATCCCCAGGTCCTGCTGTTATCCAGGTTCAAATGTTTTCCCACAGGCACATACACCACAGCACAGAGAGCAGTGCCTGTCTTGGCAACCACAAGATCATGAACAGCATAGCCCAGTTCTTTTACCTCTCACTGCCTGAGCAGGATGGTAGTTTGATAGACGAGTATATACACCTTCCTGGGGAAAAAAAAAAAGTCTCTCTGGTAGCTGATTTCAATTCTTCAGTTTAGCCAATATTTGGCCCCCAAACTCTGGTCTCCTCTAGCTGGTGGCACCTGGACTCATGAGTCCTTCAGACCTATGGTCTCTCCCTCCAGAGACTGGCACTCATGCCTCTTATTGTCTTATCGTGTTTGCAGGCTAATCTAACAGCAGCTTTCACAGTCTTATGACCTAGAGTTCATGCGTGGAGAAGATACTTAAGAGATTAATGAGGATATAGGATAAACTGCAATAGTCAAGCTGTCAGGCAAGCTTATCTACTATAACTTACTCAACCACTACCGATACTTTTGTATGCCTCTTATCCTCTGTTTTCCTGTACTTATTAATCTTAATCCACCTTGAATCCTCCCTTTCCCTCACTTTCATCTTCTCCCTAAAAGTCCCATAATAAGTTCTACATAGCCCCAGAATGCTCACTGCTCTGTTCCCAAATTCCCTTCTTCCTCCATCCCATGGATAGTCCTGAATACCTTTAGTTTGCGTGATATTCTAGGAAGAATTTCTTTCATTGAATCATCTTAATGGGTTCTTCTGTGATAATCTTAGGAGTAGTAAATTCAATATATTGTTTTCACAGACTAGGTTACTCCAGCTGTCATTTTTCCTTTGTATTTTTTTGTGTTTTATTCGCTTATCCTTCAGTCAAATAATCTAACAGTAAATAGCAAAAAAAACCAAACCAAAACAAACCAAATCTTAAGTAGTAAGATAATGAAGAAATAAAATAACAATGTGAATGTCTACATTAACTTTCTGGTTATTTAAAGATTTTGGGTGGGCGTGAGGGTGTGATTTGATTTTGCCTTTCTCTGAAAGGACCAATGGCCACAGATGCAGATGGTTCGGGTTGAAATACAGATTCAGGAAGGAGTCAGTTCCTCAGTAAGATCAGTGAAGTTTCGGCAGGACAGCGTTTCTCTGTAGCTGTGTTTCACATTTAGAACAGTAAACGTATGTTTGGTTTACATATATTATATAACATATGTCATCTGATCAATTCTGTCAGTGCAGCTCTACGGGGTTTGGTGACACACCAGCTTCACTTGTTTTCTATTTCTTTAGCATTGGAGACTAACCAAATGGCTTCAATATATAATTAGTCCAACTAAAAGTTCTGGTACTTTGGCTGTCATTTTTGTGAAATCTGTGTCTTTAAAGCTGTGACAAAAGCCAATCCAGATGAAATATTGTCAGTAGTGATACAAACAACTACTGTAACTAATAATTTATTTTTTTCCACATCAAAGTATTTTTTTAAAATAAAGCTGTTTAAAAATGTCTATATTTAGGACTACACATCTGAGGATGGATTTATAAAACAAAAATAGCCCTAATACCCTCAAAGTCTTCCTCTTAAGTATCGGCTTTTGCCATAGAAGTTTTAAGATGAGAAGAATCAGAAAAAATGATCGAAAGCTTGAGCTATGTTTGACTAAATATTCAGATACTTCTTGCCCCACTTGCAAGAAAGAACATATATGTGCAAATTTACTCTAGAAGCTGTCACTGAGTCACTGTGCTCAATGCCAAGCCTAGAGCCACAAGATTACTGCTGCCACATAGCCACTAACTGCTGGATCATTCTTCGGGTAGGTGGCAAAGATTAATCACATCTGACTTAGGAACCCCTATACCCTCACTTAGTTGTGACAGAAGGGATCATGGTAAGTGCAGGGTGTGCTGCAGAGCCCATGGTGTTGCAGGATGCCTCTGTACGTTGCCCACAGCCTCCTACAGGATTTGGAGTTATGGGCACCAGATTGTAGTAGTCAGGTTGGAGGTGCTGGAACCAGCACCATGTGAGGGCCAAGATCCATGATGCTCACTCAATGGGTCAAGCGGACCAGATCTAATTGTCCAGGAGCATCAAGAACAGAGATGCTCTCCATGGAAAGGTGAGCTGTCAGGCAAGGGTGGCCACAGCACAGGTAGGGGTAGTGCTCTCAGCTGCAAGAGTGCTGTCTGATGACAGCTGAACAAGGTGAGCAGGCTGGGGTTTCACCAATAATCTGGTGATCATCAAATATGACATGTCAAGTCAGGTCTAAGGTGAAGCCAGAAGTCCAGTCTGCCTATTGGTGCTCTCAGGGCCTCGACTCCTAAGTTGAACACTGTGTTAGCTCCTTCTATCTTTCCCTTTTTGGCCTTGTTCTTCAGAGTAATGCACTGATTAAAACAAAGTTCTCTTTTGTGTCTATGGTGCTTGAACACTGCTTTATAGATTTGTATTTTTCCCTCCAAGGAAGGGATGTATTTTCTTGCTGAGTTGCAGAAATATAACAGCATGATGCACAAAATATCACAGCAAAGTACAAAATATGCATACCTCGCTGTTGTTGGTTTCCGTGAGGTTTTTACATGGTTCTGGGAGGGTGCATTATCAGAATGTAGAAAGTTGCAATCACAGCTGCTTTTCCACAGAGTAATAACTTAAATTAACATATTCTGAAATCAGCAGACAGACCATTTAATTTCAATTGATTATGAATTGGAAATGATACTACATTTGCCTCTGAGTCTGCTACTAAGATTGTTGAAAATGTATGGTTGTATTATCTTCCACTGACCCATAATAAATTTCCATGTTCTTCTGGCCAGCTTGAAAAACCTGGATTTTAACTCTTCACACTAAAATGGATTCTCACAGGCGTACTGCTGTACTTTATATTTGGTTGCTCTGTTGTAATAAAATTTGTTGTAATAAAATTTGGCGAAGAAAAAGAAGCATCTCAAGAAACTTCGGATTTTTTATTTCCATTTTAAATCACCTACAATTCAGTGATACAGTCAATGTTATTTTCGTGGTAAACTTTTACTACTAGAAATAATTACATGTAATAATTACATGTATCAAGATTAATTGCGTAGGTTTCTACTAAGGATTTTACTAAGTTCCAAATTCAAATTTGTAATCTTTTGATGATGATATTGTGGCTGGTTTCTCTCAAAATGATCTGGGTGATCTAAATGAAATGTAAAAGAAAACCTCCTAAACCATGTGAAGCTCTGGTTTATAGCACAGTGCTCGCAGTAGTATTTCCTATTAGTACCTGGAAACATGGAGAAGTGACATACATGGATCACTTCCAGGTGGCAGCTGCCTTTTTTCTGAGGAAACTAAAATGGAAATTGGAAGATAGCATGTATTAATTGATCATAAAACAAAATTAGGAATGCCTGGGACAAATGTATAAAGCCTCATCTCTTAAAAAAAAGCTGGCTAGCAATCTAGATTTTAGTGACAGCCAAGGACAAGTCAGTTCCTGTATACAGTAATCTACTAAAATCTGAAACACCCTAAAGAGGACTTCACTTGGTTGTCTGTATCTTCCAGCCTTAGCTTAGAGTGTTAGCCTGGGAGAGGCTGTCAGAATAGTCAAGGGATGTGCTGTGTTCCAGAGACATCCATTCTCTTCCAGTGACTCTTAAAGGGAGTGTAACTATGTCAACTCAGATAAAGTGAGCTGTATTTGGTCAGAAATATAAAACTCATTACATCTACAGTGCTTGTGATATAGAAAAGAAAGAGAGGGTCAGATGATGTTCTGGGGTATGAAAGATTGATTTGAACTCCTTCTTTTTTGCCTCTTACATGTCTCAGATCGTCTCTGGATTGAAAGATATTAAGAATTAGGTCTTTCTCTAACCTTCTTGTTCAACCTCTTTCAAGTTGTATAAAATATTGAAATGCACTCCAGCAAGAGAAGAGGATGATTCTATGATTCTATGATTCTATGACTCCATAACCTAATGGCGACCTGCTGGAATAGACTCAGCATCTGCTACTAAATCAGTAAATTAAACAGACCTTTAACCTACTTGTCGCAGTAAAATTACCGAACAGTCACAGAACAGTCCAAACCCGTTCTCTTATTTTCTGTAACCCAGTAGCCATATCCAAACTATGTATTAGGAAAGACGGTCTGTGGTAACTGCCAAGGTGTATCAGGACATTATTTGGAAGTGCTGACTGGCTCAAGACAAAACCATCCCTGGAACCTTTTTAAAATGTAATAGCTATGGGTGGCCAGATTTGAACACAGCTAGCTAGGAAGCTAGCTACATTTCCTGACAGCTGTTTAATTTGGTAGTAATGATACAGTCTTATGTTCCAGTCTGTATTTCAATGAGGAACAATATTTAATTAAGTACATCTTATACAAACTGGAATATGGCACATTCCACCAGCATCCACATTTTATGCCTAACTTTTATTTACCTACTTTTAAATTAATTCACTTCTATCCTTGTTTCGAGGAAATTAGTTAATGAGATTGTTATATTGTAGATTGGGTTTGGAATTTTTGAACTTCAGAAAAAGACCAATGCAAAACAAAAAGCAATACTGCACAGGTGTGGCAGTACAAAACACCCTGCTTGTTTGATGCAAAAGACAGGGCCTGCAGTAGTCCTGATAAGCATGTGAAATCAACCCCAGCCCCTGTCCTGGAGCCTGTGCACCCAGCCTGCACAAAAGAAGGGACTTTGCCCCCCGGGGAGATGGCATCTGTAAGTCTGAGTTCCGTTGAAGTTGTATCCTGTCCTGTTTCCTGGTAATGACTAAAATACACATTTGGATCGAGGAATAAAGGGGGTCTCGCCGGCAAGACTTTTGGGGAGAGTTCTTTTTTCCCTGTCTCTCCTCGGAGTGCGAGCGAGGCAGAAAGAGAGGTCTTTTCCCTCGAGCCTGAGCCCTGGCCGAGTGCATTATTAAGTGAGAGACTCTCTTATTTAATAGTGGAGGGCGTGCTTTGTGAATGATCGTCCTTAAATTTTACTGATGTTCTATCCCGGTTTTAGGTGAGCAATTCTCTTTGGTAATACTAAGCGGAGGGGTATTTGGATTCTGATTAAGGCTAGTGTGCTGCGTGCAATCTATTGTAAGCCTCTCAGTTTGTACAAGTGACCGTGCTGTGTAAAAAATCCCTGAACCAACATCCCTGAACCTACTAAGGGACAATAAACCTGTTTTGTTTTTAATTTATAACTGCTTTCTGGTGGATACTTCCTTAACAACAGGGAAAGAAGCTTTCTCAGGAAAAAGCTTGCATTTACATTCTGCACAAACAAAACCAGCAAAGTCTAAGTGGCACAAAGATTGAACACATTCAGGAAAACCTTGATCTAGATGCCACATAACATCATGCTTCTTAAAAAGAAAAGGAGTACCAGTGTGACAGCAGAGTCAGGAAAACCTTGATCCAGATGCCACATAACATCATGCTTCTCAAAAAGAAAAGGAGTACCAGTGTGACAGCAGTAGTTTGGAGAGTGGGAGCTCCCTGCAGAGCAGCCTTGGGGTGTGGAAGCCTGTCACAGTTACCTATGAGCTCCTGGCAGCTGCAGCTGAAGCTAAGTCTGAACACACAGTAAATGGACACCAGCAGTGTCAGTGCTGTGCTTCTTGTTCCAGACCCCGTGTTCTGCTTCCAGCTCAAGCGTCGTTTGTAACCAGCTTATACTATGTAGACAGCCAAGACATCCTCACCCAAGCATTTCTTCTATAGAGTTTCTCAGCACTGTGCTCGCATATGAATAGTCTTGGCTGTTCACAGTAAAAATGTAGCTGCTCGCTTTTCTTATACCACTTTTGTCCATGCAATTAGTGAACAGTTTCATTAAATGACAACAGGGAAGAACAAACCGTTGATGTGGATGGGTAAAGGTGGGTTAATCTGAAGTTATTCCATTGAGAGCTTCACAAAGACTCCTTCTTGTGGGCTCATGCTGAAAATCATTAGATAATCACTTGAGAAGGAAAGAAAAGGACAAGAGAAAACACATCAAAAGCTGACTTTTTGCAGAGGGCAGACTTGACACACGGTACAAGTGAATTATTTCCAGAAATACATTTTTCTTCATGCACTGAATTCAGTTGAAATTTGTAGTAATGGAAGAGTGAGCCCACCTTACTTATACTCTGCTTTTCATTCAAGGCAACTCATCTTCAAAAACTAGCAGATTCTTTCTAAATGGCAGAAACTTTTAAAGATAATCACTTTATTATTACATTATACTTGATTACACAACCTTTTTTGTGTGTTTGTCATGTGTTTATAACAGTGGTAGTTTTTCCTTTGTTCTTGCAACATTGGACTTTAATCACATGGCATGGACTCCCATGGTGAATTAAATATACAGTGATTACCTGTATCAGTCACGTGCCACTGGATGAAGTTCAGGGAGTTGCATACACTGAGAATACACTGTGCAGACATGGGTCACAGAATTCTTACCCTCTAAAAGGCCGAAATAATCTCATTTCTAGATACGTTTACTTGCACTCATATCGTTACTACTACCACTAACTCTTTTTATTTGCTGTCATGGAAAACCATCCAGAAAATGTTTAAATTTTGAAAAATTAAGGTGAATAAACATCTGAAAGATCATGATGAAAATTCTTGTAAGATCAAACAAGATTCAAGTGAATAATATACCAGATGAGAACTATGTGAGTATAAAATTTGAATCTGAAAGTGATCATATTGGAACAAATTGTGTAAGTTATTCATAATTGAACAAAGTATGCAACTGGTATTTTGAAGTTTTAAAAACAATTAAGCATATATATGTATACGCAGATATGTATGTATAATTGTTGTAAGGAAATATACTAATGATAACTGGATATACTCCTCTTTACATAGGAATAAATGCACATACTTTGCATTAGTTCTGCATTGTTGTACAGTATCTCCTTGCAGCATCAGCAAATACAGCAGCAACCCATATAATACACAGTAGAATTATAGTGTCAACTGTCTGCCAGTTCTCATCTTAACTTCCTTGCTTTTATCATTATTTTAATGATTAGGAGACAGTGAGGTCTAAGCAGATGGTTGTCAGAAATATGCTTATTGCCATAAAGCAATTGAGAGTTACTGAGTGAGTATTGCAACTTGGTACAATATAAAACATTCCCATATTAACATGTCAAAAGAAGTAAGAGTTGGAGAATACTTTATAATTGCAATTCATTCTTTACTGTTTATAATTTAGAAATATCAAGTGCAGAAAAACACACACAAAGGACTATGCCAAAACCTGTAACTAAAATAGACATAAAATGAAAAAGACACAGAAGCTTCAGATCATTCATGAACTCTTCAATTAAGCTCCTAAATAACCTGGAACAATTGATTCTGCTGAATCAAAACCAGTAAGATTAATTAGATTAAAAACAAGAGAATAATACTAAGCCAAATACCTGGCAAATTGACATTTGATTTGTAAGTTCTTTCTGCTAACATGCTGCAGTCTTTGCTTGTAACATTCCCAGTGCTATTGTTAGGTAGCGATTCAATTATCAGACAAGCAAATCTGAATTTATGTGGATAATTAGCATGTTTTGCACTCAGCTGAAGTAGTCGTGCACACTAGTAGAACTTTAAGGAAGAGAAATAAAAACAAAGAAAAGAATAAGAAGCTATCATTATTATTGCAAAAGAATATGAGTCCAAATCTAGTAAAATAAGAAAGTTAAGAAGTATATTCTAAAGCCATCCTAGTAGGTTCCCAACAGAGCAGAAGATGTCTACTACGTTCTCATGTCTTAAAAAGAACAAAGCTTGACTAAGTAAAGGGTGAATGTGTAGCAGGTATTTGTGCATGCTATACAGTAGACGCAAATGTGTAGTTGACTTGCTACCTTAAAAATGCTGCTCTAAATTTGTCTTTTGGTGAACTTAGTCACAAGTATTGCTTGTATGTAGAAAATCTTTTCTATCCATTTTACTGTTTTAAAGTTAATCACTGCTTCTCAGTATTGCTGACTAGGTTGGATTTTAAGGATGGGACAGATAAGTGGGAATGATCATGAGGGAAATGTGAGGATCAGGCTTAGAGTAGGAAAAAAACCTTTGTAAGAATAAAGACATTTCAATATTATTCTGATGTGACAAGGCTCTAAGACATTGTTTTGCATAGTTATGGATGCATATGGGAATGAAGGATGTCAGCAATTATGAGCATTTCTTTTCCAAACATCCTTGTCAGCCCTTTGGCAGAGATTTTTTTCTTTTGTCATCATGCTCTCTTAAAAAGGATCTTTTTTTCAATATCAGAAACAGCCCCTGTATATTTTTGTGAGTAACATGGAGGAGGGACTAAGTCTGTTTCCAGTTCTACTGCAGAATAATTAAAAAAATCCAGAACAGAGGGTCTGACAGACTTCAGAGTTTTCTGCTTTGCTTTTAACAGTGTGGGGGGGAGATGGGGAAGAAGAAATGGAGAACATGCACAAACACAAGTTGCTTTCCTTGCCCCTCAACAGAAAGAGCAATGGCCAGTGCAAATAGAAGGTGAAGAAGGAAGAGGGTTCAGTCTAAGCAGTCCAAATCTTCTCAACTGAAGGTGAAATAGCTGATTGCATAAACAATGAGCTACTTTAGTTCTGTTTTGAGCGAGATATACTTATTTCTCATATACCATGATTCCCTTCTCAATATCCTTCCTCCCTCCCTCATAATCCCATTTATTTCCAAAGCAATTTTCTAAAAATAGACATTACTGAGAAAATAGCTATTACACAAGCCTCAGCTAGAGGTTTGTTTCTTGTTTTGTTTTTTTTGTTTGGTTGGGTTTTTTCCTCTCTTCTCACTAGATTCTAGAGATTCCAGATACAGAGGAACTGGCTACAGAGAATAATATTGTAGAGGAAGAGAAAGAAAAATTCTATTCAAAGCAGAAATGTTAAACCTAGAATTAGGTCGGGTGAAGGAAGGAGAAGCACTGGTAATCGACTGTGTGGAAGTTTAGGATAAAAGTATGGATTCAGCCCAGTAGTTAGAGCTATATGAAAATCTTTTGGACAGTCCTGCAGTTGGCATAATAGAGAATGGTTTGCAATTAATGAGGCAACTGTAATATGTAATATTCACATATTATGAAACCTTGTATACTATCACTCTCCCAGAGGTGAGTACAAATTATTTTCACCTTCTAAAAATAAACTAGAAAGATGTACATCAATACCATGAACTATCTGTGGGTTCAGCTTGGGGTTTTTATCCTCCTTGTGTTTGTCAATTACAAAAAAATATGATGGTCATTTCTATTTTAGCATATTAAAATTCCACACCTGGGCATAATCCCATTGTCCTACAGGTTTTCTAAGAAAAAGGTGATGTCTTGTTCTTAGGACTTCGTAGACTAAAGGCCAGATTTTGTCTACAAACGAGATTAGTAATAAATACATTCCAAATCAATAGTGGTGGAAAAAATTGGATCAGAAAGGCATGGAGTCTTTCATTTCTTTTATTTCTTCTCCCACTATGTGTTTATTTCTGTGGATGGTTACCTAGGAAATGGCTGTGGGATGGGATTTGTTTAACTGTATTGTCAGATTGATTGTCAGAGTTTTGAGCGGGGTTGCAAGTAGTGGATGTGCTCTCAATACTAGAAAAAAGTAAAGATAATTCGGCTTTTTATTAACAATATCAAAGAAGCTATAGTAGAATGAAGATTTAGTAATTTTATTTTTAAAAATCTTTTTTTGAAATAAATTATGTACTCATGGGTTAATTTAATTTGAGTGGGAAAATATTTTCCATGGCTAAAAAAGTGTTGCAGCATGAAAGAATACCCTGTGGTTCATCTGAGTCTCTTGAATATTTGAACCCTGTAACTTCTTCCTTTTGCAAAAACTTGTCTAAAGGCTTTATGTATGTGCTCACAGTTGGAAATTCTGTGTCAGTGTTAGCAGTCCATTCTGCCCATTAATTACCTTCTGACTAAATAATCTGTCCCAGGCTCCTCCATGCATAGTCTTTTACTTTCCGGAGATATTGTAAGATCCAACTTTTTAACATATTGCCCTCTAGAGTGCTTCTGTAACTTCTTTCTTACATTCTAGTCTGTAAATCTCATGAAATAGATTCTTTCTTTGTTATTTTTTCTCAAGATGTCTTCCCGGACTTGTTGGCCATTTATATGACAGTCTATAAAAATTATTAAGCATATTTTGAATAATAAAGGTCAGATTATCATAAGTTTTGCACTATTTTGTAATCATTTATACCTGCATAATGTGACTATAAGCTACCAACATAAGTTGGAATCATTTTATAACCACTTAACACAGGGATAATTGGCACTAAATAGTGCAAGGCAGAGGAAATTTAGGTGATAGACATACAATTATATTAAAAAAATCAATAAAATCTCCTCCAACTTACAACCATGGCATAAACAAAATAAAATAAAATCAATAAAGTTTAAACTACCCTTCATTGTCCTTTAAAGTGCTAAGTGAAAAGAGAAGTTTACATCGTACTTTCAATGCCAGAGCTATATTAACGAGATGATAGTGACTTTCAGAACCAAGGGTACAATGTAGCCAACACCTTTCAGCTGTGTTGTCCAAATTGAAGTCGGTTAGTTCGAAGATTCCACTAGATTTTGATTGTTGCTGGTTATTACAAAAAAAAAAAAAAAAAAAAAAAAATTCCTGGTTGTTTTGGACCTACAAGCCTAAGCAAAATAACCACAAAA
>NW_010415651.1:22156-24108 GCF_000710305.1 Buceros rhinoceros silvestris
AAAAAAAATTCCTGGTTGCTTTGGACCTACAAGCCTAAGCAAAATAACCACAAAATATCAGGTTTTGTCCCAAAATTAAAAGTAAGACATATCATTGCATAAAATAAATCTTTTGCGGTTTTTTTTTTCTATTCTTATGTGACAGAAAAGCAACTGTTTCTATTAGTTTTCTAATTTTTCCCCTTTAACATGTTCAGTAATTAGATGTTTTTTCTAAGAACATTGAAGAAACATGGAAAACTGAAAATGAGACTGAAAATAAAAATAATTAATATATAAATAAATGAAACAGTGATAGGTAGGTGTTTCTACTAATTCCTGTCACTCACTCAGTGAGAAACTGTTTTGAAATACTGTTGAAACTACCATGGCATATTCTGCATGAACACTGGCGAGCTGCAGAATCTCAAATATCTGACTCAGAATTTAGCTCCAGCTTGCTGCATAATGCGCCCAGCAGAGACTGTGGAGAATTTCAACATTTGTTTACTGCAGTTCAGTCAGGGCATCTCGAATTTCCATTAGTAAGAAAGAGGCTGTTTGCAAGTGAACTTTCAAATTAATGAAATGGCAGGAAATGGGTGGATAAAAGTCTGTCATCAGAAAGAAAACACTATTTTTTGAGATTGAGGATAATCATTTTAGGGTAAAATTTACATTCCGTAAAAGAGAAGTTTGACACTGATTAGCATTTACAGGGCACCATATAGGTGAACAGGTTCTGCAAGAAGTAAAAAGAAAGATAGGTTTGGCAAGCAGCCAGCAAGCCAAAAAGATAGAACAGCATGGAGGCAAGATTACTGAAATATCAGCAATGAAGAAAACAAAAGAGAGGGAGTATTAAGAATTTTAAGGGAAGAACAGATAGCAAGGGGCTGGCATAACAGTAAGATCAGTCAGGAGGTTATCCCTGACATGGAGTTTCACCTGAAGAACCACATATGGAAGCTGGACATAAGGATAAGCAGGACTTCTGCGCTACTTAAGCTGTAATGTATGTGGGACTTCATGATTTTGAAAATTGTGGACAATGAGAAGAGAAATAGGATGAAAAAGCAACAGTATTACAGGACTAAATAGAAGTACGAAGAACCCTAAAACTGTAGCTGAGAACACAGATCAGCAGACAAGGATTTTGATAGCTAAAGCTATAAGACAAAAATGTATTAGAAGAAGCACACACACATACAAAATAGAAAATACAAAAAATTTCAAGCCACATCCTCACTGATGTTCTGACATCATCTGTGTCCTAGCATATGTTGATGAAATTACCTTCTTTTTTTCCCTGTAAGCAGGTGAATGAATCAATAAGCATAAGATGAAATTTCTGAGAACATGAATATGTGAGATATGCAAAGTGTGGACAGGAAACTGAGAAGGCCACAGGGCAGAGTAGTGGAACTCAAGGCAGTATGCATTTTTGTAAAATAAAGTACCTAAAGTCTTTGCCATAAACTATTGAGAAAATGCTTTATGCTTTTAAGTGTTTTATTCATCTCAGAAAGAAAACCCAGGCTCCTGTTCTTTAAGCAGAAGACAACTGTCTTGATGCATTAGAAAAAAAACAAACCAAAACAAACCTCAAAAACCAAACCAACCCAAAAACCCAACATCTCATCCCCCTGCCCCCCCACCCCCCCCAAAGTAATTTCTTAATTTAGTTTGCACTGTGTGCATGTTTAGATGTGTATGTGTTCAAGTAGAAGTAGGGGAGGAGTTTAGGGTCTGTGAACTAAAGAATGGGAAGTTTGACTGTATCAGTGTATGTCAGCACTGAGTTAAGGGCATAGGAAGTTTAAGAGAGATGTAACTGCAAGTGTAAGGGGCAATAGCGAAGTGAAATAACAGCTGAAAGGGAGTGTTGAGATGGAAGAAGCACATCACATAACACTAAACTAAATAAACAAAGCAAAGAAATTCTTAAAGGATATGTTACTAAATGGAAAGAG
>NW_010415651.1:24243-50780 GCF_000710305.1 Buceros rhinoceros silvestris
AAAGATGATGAAGAAGTTCACTATTAAAAAAAAATTCTTACAAGGAAAACAAGGAGGAAGAAAGATTTTAGCAGAAGACCCTATTGTCAGAAAAAATCAGGCAAAAGAAAAAGAAGGAAAAAAAAACTTCAAAGAGCACACACTAGTTTTAATTGGTTGAAAAAAAATCAGAAATAGAGTAAAAATATAAAATTAAATGAGACAGCTAAAAATGTGGGATGCTGAAGATTGCCTAAAGCAGCAGGGTGCCCAGGGCCAGCTTCAACTACAAAGTTTCAAAATCATTGCAATCTATTGTTTGCAAATGATTTAAGTACTGTTACTTTGCAACACTTGTTACTTCCAATTTCTGTGACATAGCTTGTCTCTTACAGACAGCAGGCTAATCCTTTGCTGGCTTATCAGGAGCTGTATTTTTTTTCAGCTGGATTGTAGGAATGCACATTTTCGGAACCTCAGTTTATCAGTGTACACAATTTCAGACTACATAATGTTTATAGAGTGTTTCAGAATACTTAGGACTGTAGATCTCTGTATTCCAATATCCTGAGCAACATAGACTGTGCTCCTAAATGATCTGATTACAGGAGCTGAAAGAAGCAGGGACTTGAGCTATCCTTTTTTTCATACAAAACAAAAAATAGGTGAATACTGTGCCTTGTAGAAAATGAGTCCATAACTCTTTTGAAAATGTATGTCTCAAGAGTTATTTATATGTGCCTAATGACAGATCTAAATTGTTGAAGTCTGCATCTGAGTTAGTCTCTCATCTCAGTGAAGAAAAATAGGCTGCTCTAGGACACAGTGCATGTCATCTTAAAGTAGCTGGCTAAAACAGATCAGTTTAATCACATTTATTTTATAGAATTCCTATTTTATTTTCATAGTGCATGAGGTGAAGAGTTCAGATGTTTGTTTGAAGTAAATCCCACACAGCCTGTCTGCTATAGAACATTCCTACTAGATACCTGATAAAACAGTAGGGAAGAACAAATGCCTCTTTCCTCCTCAAGAAAAGGACAAATACTGATAACACTCTTTTTTCACACGCTGCCTCTTGACAGGAGATATTTGCAAGACATAGCTGCTCACTCTGAGCTAAAGCATCTTTTTCTCATCAGGGAAAATGATGAGACCAGGTGAAAATGAAAACAGATGCCACAGCTCTCAGCTTTCTCCAGATTCTTCCCTTCCACCTGACACATCTATCACAACTATTAATTGACCATTGTATTACCAGCTCCAATGATAACGTCACAAGCAAGGTTCGTGTACTTGCCATGTACCTTGGAAGGATGTATCTAGACGATTCCCAGTGTGAATGTCCTCATGTTAGATAAATGACTACTCAGAGTGTTTTCCAGTCTCTCTGGTTTACCCTTTACTCTGTACTAACCAGTTAACATGTACAACTTGGTTCCTTTACCAGCTAGTGTGTCAACTTGTAGTCAGCTGTGAGTTGCAACAACATTAGATCACAGCTGATGTAGATAACCAGGTTGTTCATGGATCACTTTAAGTGAGTCTTACATTATGGGGTTTTGCTTTTTTCCCCCTCTAGATTGCAGCTGAAAGTCATGCTTTCGGTCAAAGAAATAATGTCTGAAAATTTGATGCACAATGTTATATTTTTTTTTCTTTTCAGTATTGTAGGATAATATAAAGTCAAGTAAATCCTCAAGAAGACTCTTGGCACTATGAATATTTTTACTGGTTGTCACGGTTTGTATAAGTTTGCTTGCATTTTCACAGATACATTATGTGAGAAATAGCAGCCAGTGAGGGGCTTACATTTCTATCTCTACAAATGAAGAGGTTGTTACTTAATGTAAGTTCTGCTGGAGTTCTTCAAAAAGTCCGAAGAGACCAATAAAACTACCACAGCATTTCTATAAGGAATGTCTCTTATTTTCCATGTTGTCACTACAGAGGACAAGTTTAGGGTTTTTTGTTGTACTGCTTGCTTGTTTGTATTGTTTTTCGGGGCTGCCAGAAAGATATTCCTTTACTCATGTAGAAGCTTTGCTACTCTAATATTTTTTCCTTTGAGTATTTTTTCTTTTTTCTTTCTTTCCAGAATCTTTCTTTATTACCTGACAGATTTCTTTATGCTCCTTGAAACATACTGTGTTACACATTTCTGTTGGAAAACATTACAATACCTGCCTCCAAGTTCTTGTCATACGTTCTATACTGGAATATCTCTTGCAGGCTGTGTATGTGTTTTGGCAGATCCTTACTAACTCTGAAGGAAACACTACTGCTGATTACATTTATATCTCAATGGACAATCTTGTTACACTTGCTGTTGTATATCCTACTGTGTTTTTTCTCCTCCACTAGAAGATACGTTTACAGACTGTCTTGGTGGCAAACAGAATCTAATGCACTAACCTACTAATTACTAGCAGAATTATTTGAAAATTTTTTAAATATTCTCCCAGAGATTAAAAATATCCCAGAATTTTAACTAGATTTCTTCCCCTGTAATAAATTAATCTGAGATCTACAGACGATCTCATCTGTTTTCTGGGTAGGGCAATAAGACCACTGACTATATATGTATATATATATATTCTCTTGGTTTGAATGGATAGAAAAATTGTTGTAGATAGCCAAAATGTTTTTGATCATACATTCCATTTTATTTATTTTCTTCTCCTGACATTTTGGGAGATATTTTGCATTTCATGTACTAACAACAATGATGAATACAGATGAGATGATTCTTAAAGTTTAATTTTGTATTCGTCATAGAGGTAATTTCTTCTAGTACAGCAAATCATGTTCTACCTTAAATGTGGATCTCATTCTGCAAGCAAATTACCATCCATGGTATTTTGGTGCTGCATGGCTGTATTTGATTTATAAACATGGTTTATATAATAGGAAGATTTTCATGTGGTTGTAAAATTGTTGTGAATTTTTGTTTAGTGCTGATTTATATTCATTATTCTACATACTGTTTGCTACCTCATTTATTCTGAAAAGTGCTTTCATACTGAACTACAATGTTTGTCACAATTCATAGCTGTCTTCTCTTTACGTGCATGCTTATCAGTTGGTCTAAAACTTAGTAGAGTAGGACAAACCATTAATGAACTTTTATCAATTTCATACTGATATGAGACCCTATTGAATCTTTATACTACTGCAATCATACTCTTGGTGGAGCTTTTGTTTTATTTATCAGATTTTGCTATGTATATGCACAGTTTCTATTATCTATATTTTAAACACATGTAAGATATTGTCAGCGGAGGAAAAATTATCTAATAAATCTTATTGTTTTTCAAAGAGCAGAAGTGTGTCATACACAATGTCATAAATATAAACCCATTTGTTTCCACGGCCAAAATTGCATTTTTACAGTTATGCCAGTGTTGGATTATGACTATCACTTTCACTTTTAATAACTGAAAAATAAAAACTGTTTAGAAAAATAAAAATTAGACTTGTAAAATACGTGTCTGAAAGTGTGGAAATTACTAGATACCAAAAATGAATTTTGGTTTTTATTGTTTATCTAGCTACTGAAAGTTGTGATGTTAGAAGAAAATACTGAAACTGCTTGAGGAAAAATACCTAAACCTGTGAGCCACAAAATATTAACCATATGCATAAAAAGCTACTTATTGTTGTTTATGTGTGAACTAGGAACCATAGATCTTTTTTCTTCATTCTCACAGGTTTTCCTGCTTCATTCTGTACTGGAAGGATCTTCTGTCTTCCCATTAGGAAAGGAGATTCCTAGCTAAGGAGAAACTAGTTAATGAATCAAAGTAATTCATTAATGTGAGGTAGAGGAACTCTCAGAATTTTCTACACTAAACAATCAAGTTCTTATTCAGCCACTAGGAACACAACTGGATATCCAAACGACTTTGGTGCTCAAATATAAATTGGTAAACCTGGCATTTAAAGCCTCTACATCCAGTGTTCTTGGTGTTTTTCATTTACGGTGTTTACTGGAGCATGTCAGTGAGAACCCTAACCATGAGGCTGAGAAATTATTATCCATCTCTTTCTCACTTTCACTGTAGCTCAGTGAATGTTTAAATTGCTATGAAAGTGGAACAGCTTCAACAGAAGAGAATGAGATTACCTAACAGGTGATCTTCCAGGGAAGCTGAGAAGGAGTTAGATAACTCCTTCCAAGCACAGTCTGTAGTGGACCCACAACCCATGGCCAAACAACCAAAAATTTGAGAAGTTGTGGAAGTCTGGTGAAGCTTCCACTGACTGGAAAAGGGGAAACACAAGCCCCATTTGTAAAGGGAAAAAAATTACATCCAGAAAACTGCAGGCCAGTCAGTCTCACCTCTATGCCTGGCAAGATGGTGGAATGGATCCTCCTGGAAAATATGCTAGCACACATGGAAATAAAGAGATGATTGGTAACAGCCAGCATGGCAAATCGTGCCTGACAAATCTGGTGGCCTTTTATGATAGTGTTTCTGCATTGGCAGATAAGGTTGGAGCAACTGGGATCATCTTCCTGGATTTGTGCAAAGCATTTGACACAAGACATCCTTGTCTCTAAATTAGAGAGACGTGTATTTGGTGGATGAATCACTTGGTATGTAAAGGATTTAGCTGGATGTTTGCACTCAAAGAGTTGCATTTAATAACTTGGTGTCCAAATGACGAGTGGTGTTCCTCAGGGACCAGTATTGGGACAAGCACTGTTTAACACCTATGTTAGTGACACGCGTGCACGTGGAAATAAAGAGATGAGTGGTAACAGCCAGCATGGCAAATCGTGCCTGACAAATCTGGTGGCCTTTTATGATAGTGTTTCTGCATTGGCAGATAAGGTTGGAGCAACTGGGATCATCTTCCTGGATTTGTGCAAAGCATTTGACACAAGACATCCTTGTCTCTAAATTAGAGAGACGTGTATTTGGTGGATGAATCACTTGGTATGTAAAGGATTTAGCTGGATGTTTGCACTCAAAGAGTTGCATTTAATAACTTGGTGTCCAAATGACGAGTGGTGTTCCTCAGGGACCAGTATTGGGACAAGCACTGTTTAACACCTATGTTAGTGACACGCGTTGACTGCAATCCATGAGATTGACAGTACCGTCAGCAAATTTGCTAATGACACAAAGGTATGTGGTGGAGTCAGCAAGCTGAAGGGAAGGAATGCCATCCAGAGGGACCTTAAGAGGCTTGAGAGGTGGGCCTGTGCAAACATGAAGTTCAACAGGGCTAAGGGCAAGATCCTGCACCTGGGTCAAGACAATCCCAAACACAAATGCAGTCTCAGTGATGAGTGGATTGAGAGCAGCCCTGTGACGAAGGACTTGGTGGTATTGTTGGATGAAAAACTGAATACAAGCCAGCAACAAGCACTTGCAGCCCAGAAACCCAACAATATTCTGCACTGTATCAAGAGAAGGGTGGTGTCAGCAGGTCAAGGGAGACGGTTCTGCTCCTCTGTTCTGCTCTTGTGAGACTCCATCTGGAATAATACGTTCCGCCCTGGAGTCCTCAGTGTAAGAAAGACCTGGACCTGTTAGAGGAGATCCAGAGAGGGGCCACGAAGATGATGAGGGGGCTGGAACACCTCCCTTGTGAGTACAGGATGAGAGAGTTGCGGTTGTTTGGCCTGGAGAAAAGAAGAGAAGGCTCCAGAGAGACTTTACAGTAGCCTTACAGTACTTAAAGGTGGCCTACAGGAAAGATGGGGAGGCGCTCTTCATCACGACCTGTAGCCTGTAGTCACAGCACAAGGGCTAAAGGTTCCAAACTGAAAGAGAGTAGATTTAGATTAGATATTAGGAGGAAATTCTTCACTGTGAGGGTGGTGAGGCACTGGGAAAGGTTGCCCAGAGAGGCTGTGGATGCCCCATCCCTGGAAGTGTTCAAGGCCAGGCTGTATGATGTTTTGAGCAACCTGATCTAGTGGAGGGTGTACCTGTCCACAGCAGGGGTTTGGAACTAGATTCTTTTTAGAGTCCCTTCCAACCTAAACAATTTTATGATTCTGTAATTCTATTACAAGAATAATACCCCCAGTGCAAAATGGTTTCTGTATCCTAGTGCTCTTAGCACCCACCTGGGAAAGAAAGGAAATAGCTTCGAATCTGTTTAGGCAGTGAAAGCTGACCTGGGTCAAGGACAGACAATTTGTATGTTTCTTTGCACAATAAGCAGGTGTACTAGACAACCCCAAGGTATGAATAATTGATTTGGTCTTAGAATGAGACAATCCATATTTTAAAAGAAAGGAAATGCCAGAAAAGCTTCACCTTTTCCAGCTTTCTCTTAAATCTTCTATTGAAATATTTTAATAACTTTTAACTTTTTCTTTTTAATTAAAAAGAACAAACAAATGATATATTTTGCCAGAATTTAAACACTGTTTACATGAGATTATGTAGGATCTCTTTGGGACAAGTTTGACTTTCATGAACTGCTTCAGAACAACAGAAATTGATACAAATTCATTGACGTGTGAGTGCACTGAACTGTGAGCAACAAAGAATCTACATAAATATTAATTTTTTATTTTTTACTTCATGAGCTACTACACACAGTAGTTAAATCAAAATAGCATAAAGGGGAACTTTACATGCTGACTTTTAAAAATGCTGCACTGTTTTACCACTGAAGCAAGTACATGATGATTATACTGTTTGTAAAAACATAATGTCAGTGTGAAGTTTTTATGTGATTATGACTCAAAGAAAAAAAAAGTATGAAGGAAAAGGGAAAGAAAAGAAGTACAAAAAAACCACCTCTAGTATTTCAATAGAAAACTGTGATTTTATAAGATAAAGATATCACCTACTCTGAAGCACATGAACATCCACAAAGCCAGGTATAAGTAAAAAAAAACTTAAATGAGGAACTGGAGTTTTACATTTTAGGAGGGAGGTGTAGGACTGCCCATGCCGTTTCTGCTCATGTATCAACTAGTCGACAATTTCAATCTTCAGGGTAAACATAGTTCTTTATACTTGACCTGCATTTGGAAGATGATTGTTCAATATTCTTTTCTTTTTCCTTCCCAAGAGATGAAAGGATTCTTCTTGCAGCCAAAAGTAAACAATAGATTAACACATTGGAAGTGACCAGGATATAATGTTGGATCATAAGCTTAAAACAAAAAAGGAATGCAAAAACGTTCTGGAGAAATGTTGTACAGAATCCCCTAACTGACTTAGAAATGTGAATACAAAGGCAGCTCTGACAGACCTAATCTGCAGGAGATCCTCTGCCTGACATAACTTGGCACTGCCTATTTTTTCTTTAAGGATTATTAAAAAAACCACTGAAATATAGCAGAAATTTCATTTACCAAAAAAAAAAAAAAAAAAAAAAAAAAAAAAAAAAAAAAAAAAAAAAAGAAACACTGACCACCAAAGAGTAAGTTGGGATGATCTTTTATTTTTTTATGTATACATACATACTTCATTCTTCTTTCTTCATCTCTTCTGAAGTCTATAAATAATGTTTTATGTTGTTAAACAATTAACAATGGTCAAAAACTGTTATATATTTTTATTTAGCTAATTTGGTATCTGGAGTTCTCAGAAAATTCAAGGACATTTTATGAATGCTCATATGTGTCTAAAGTCTAAGAAGACGAGGAATATATACTAGTCATGGATCTTCAGTGAGTGATTTGTTACCACTTAAAAATACCAAATGTTAATTTTCTGAGAGGCACTAATGGCCTTTTTAAAACTCTACTGCAGGTTGGCAGCTAATAATAAACAGTGGTATAAAGTGCTGAACTTTGCATGTGAACATTGCAATGACATGAAAACAATTAAAATCCTGTTTCCCCTGACATGTTTTGAAATGCACCTCTGAGGCAGAAAAAGCCAACTACCAAACTTTTTTTTTCTAAATGACAAGCAGTTAGCGAAGGAAAATCATGACTACCTTTATTACTAAAAATCTTTCATGTTTTTCTTTAATAACTTCTAATTTAAAGAAACAAACAAACAAAAGAAACCAGTTGTGACATTATAAGGCATATTCTTATGTAGGTAATAGAAGGAAAAGTGTCAGCTGAGAAAACAAACATTAACATTGCATCTTATAAAAATATGCCTGCTGCTAGTTGTAAAAAAAAAAAACAAAACAGAATTTTATTTTTTCTTGCTATTGCTCAAATAATTTGCTGTGTTAATACAACACGGAGCATTTATCTTGATACCATTAATCTTGTCAGTCTAATTTCTTATGCATGTATCTTACTGGAAACATACATGACAAGGCAGTGAGCCTTTACCCTCATATTTCTGTTTCACCAACATTGTCCTGTTGAAGTCAAGAGAATTTGCAATTACTCAACCAATGTGCTAAGGAAAAAAAGGAAAGTAAGTAAAGAAAATTTAATAATTAAACACACATATTGCCACAAGAGCTCAGCATCCTTTTGGCCTTAAATTCAAAAGACAAAACTTTCTTAATAGAACACAATGGCAAAAATTGAGCTTTGGACTGGAGAATCTTAAAACCACTAAAAGAGTAATCCCTGCAGATTCTGCCAGTCTGTTCTACCCAGTGTGGTGAATAACAGCTAGAAAACTCTGGTAAATCATCCACAGTATTCATACTCTTGTTATCCATTACTGCACTTCCAGCTACAATATGTAGCAGGGTCTATACAAAAGACTCTGTATATGAAAAGGACTTTGCATATGTAAAGGACTCCGTATTTAGCAATGGATGGAGGATAAGCAAGTTTTACACTTAATGTAATGGGGTTAATAGTTTACTGGAAAGTTACAGTACACTGTTTCCTTTATATGAATAGGAGAGAACAAATGTGTCAACAAAAGAAAACCTGTGATAGTCAGTCTCAGCTTTCAGTTAAAATAAAATATGGAGTGGGGTAAATCTACTGTAAACAAGGTACCTACAAATTAGGTAATTGTATGTATTTGTAGGAAACTGATGTAATCATTGTAGGTTCATTTTATAGTTAAGGGAGGAATTTATAAAGAACAATTCAACCTATTCTGAGGTGTAAGGCTTCACTGAAAGCAAATCATACTGTAAAATTCCTTTTTGCTTTTTATTGACTCTACATGGAGACACATGTTCAGACACATAACTTTTACACAATTACCTATATTTGTTTTTGATAACAAACTTGGTACTTCAAATATACGTGAAAGGTAGAAAGAAACAGAGAGTCTTCTCAGTTAATATTCAGGCATACTTTATAAATATATAAGCCAAGAAATTTAGGCTGTTTGATAAAGCATTCACTGGCTTGCATGCCAAGTCTGCAAATGGGAAATCGGTGAGACTGAGCACAATAGCCAATGCTGAGAACAATAATGTAAACCTAGACAAAACATTCACTCAGAACTCATCTAACTGCAATAATTTTTTAATTGGAACAATTTTATTAATAGGTGCTGTGATACCCTGTTGTCACTTCCACTTGCACAATAGTGTTACTGCAAAAGTAACTTTTAACTGAACTGTCTCAATCACACCATGAGGAATTTGTGAATATATAGTCCTCCTACATCCACAGTGTATTAGATTCTACAGATTACAAATAGAAAGAATGAAAATTAAGATAGAGTGTTGGATGTCTCTTTTTAAATGTGGTTTTCAACAGTGGAGAAGTTACCATTAAAAGTAGTGATATTAAGTTATCTTTTTATTTGATGAAAAGGAATAGGTGTTAGGATGAATTTTACTCTCATTTGGGGGTAAACTAAACTGCATTCTAGGTGAGGCTGCATCTCTCCGTTGACTCTGAGTTGCTAACTCAAATGTGGGTTTCTATTCTTCAGCCATATACATCCACCTGAATCACAGAATGGTTGAGGTTGAATGGATGTCTGGAGGTAATCTGGTCCAACTCCTCTTTCAATTTTACCTTGAAAAATTTAATAATATTACAGTGCGTCTCTAGAATTTCTGAATAATTTTCTCTTTGTGCTCATTTTTTGGCTTTACATTTTTAAACGAATCAAGTCTTTAGTCCACAAAGCATTGTACTGTTGATACAGAGTATAAAACATCCTAATTATGCCTTTCAAATTTTTACTGGGTTTACCTGAAAAGCAATTATTTTTCTACGGCTGTGTTCTTTCGTATGTATGTATAGTGATGACAGTGGGAAATAATGATAATTACATTACTTGTGGTAGAAGTGAGCATTGAGCTGTTATAACATCTCCTTACTCGTTGCCTTTGGATATCATTGTATAAAAGCAGAGATGGTGTATTGAGTCTGGATGGAATGAATCTTTTCCATAGCAGTCTGTATGTTGCTGTGTTTTGGATTTGTGACTAAAACCGTGTTTACAACACCGCAGTGTTTTGGCTTGTGCTTGCACAGCATTGAGGTTTTCTTCCTACCGCTCTATCCCTGCATCAAGTACCCTGGAGGTGCACAGGAAATTAGGAAACACAGTTGGGGCAGCTGACCCAAACTGGCCTGGATCTATGTCACAGGACACCATGCTCAGCAGCAAAAGCTCAGGGACAGGAGGAAGAAACAAGGACATTCCTGGTGATGGATTTTGTCTTTCCAGTTAACTGTTACACATGGTTTCAGGACTAATTTTAGGACTTATTTTGCCTTGCTTGTGAGTGTATCTTTGTTTCACTTATTAAACTGTCTTTATTATGACTGACCAGTTTTCACCTTTTGCTCATCCAATTCTACCCCCCATCCCTCTGAATGAACAAGCAACAGCACTTAGCTGCTGTCCAGGGTTAACCCACCAGAGCTGAGAAGGCTAAGATCCCCCATGCATATCCCCAGCACTCTTCTAGAAGGCTCCTACATTCTATAAACATCTCAAAAGACACTTTCTGAAGGTATATCGGAAGGAAACAACAAGGCAAATATAGATGTATCAAAATCAAAATTCCAGACTAAAAACCCCCAAACCTTTAATTCTGGAGCGTTCGGTACCTCTGCGGAAACCAAACTACAAATCTTTTTATTCTAAAGTGAAAAAAAATATATTTAATGTTCCAGAAATGGTGTTAACGAAACTTTCCGGAATTTAACCACGACCCTACTGTGGTGGTATGATTATGAGCCATTCAATGCAGGGTGTGACTCCCCTCTCTGGGTTAATGCAACAATGCATCAGAAAAGTCAAATGTGTGTGAAAGTTAGTGTAAGAGAAAGTTAAGGTACCCCCTTAACACTTCTGTCTCCTGCCTCCCCTGTTCTCTGCGGATGATAATACCAATTACCTCCTGCAGTGGACCAGAGCATTAAAGTGATCCTTTGGCAATCTAGTTCCTATTCCCTTCCTATGACTGGATACACTTGTCCTTGGTCGTGGCCCAAAGGGGGGATGCTAGGACCCCAAGAGGCAGCAAGTTTTGGGCATGAGTGCGTAATAGAAAAATAACAGGACCTTAAAATCTAGTAAGTTCTGACCACGCATGAGCCAAAACACTACATCACTTGTATCAGGCCAAAACAGAAAAATACCTGACAAAATTCGATTAACTTGTAAACAGCAATCCAAAATGAGACCTCTTCGAGCCCTCCTGGATCGCAGTGGGCTGCCTCCAGCATCCCCCACTGAGCTGGAACACCTCTGAGGACCTTCTGCCGGCAAGATCAACAAAAACCTTGGCCAAGAATCACCTCCCTCAGACTCATCCTTAGCCTATTGAGTAATTCTGAGGCATTGTGAGTGTTTACTCCAAACTCAAAGATGGATATTTTGCCTATAGGCTGGCCTCTCTCTCACTTCTCTACCTATTCAGGTGGTTTGCTTTATGCATTTGAAAATGGGCTCTGGATCCATGTTTGTTTGTATGTGCGTACATATTACTTTGCATCCAAGTATTTCTGTGTCTATGTTTTGTGTATGCACGTACATATTTTGTTATAAGGTACCTTGTAGTAAGTTAGTGTGAATCTTGCAATTCTTGAATATGTAATCAAGTTGCTGTTTTACTTTGCTAAATCACTTACTAGTTCTTAATTATGTTAATCATTAAGTGCTGCTAAAATCCAATCCTTTTTGATTTACGTTGTACTAGCAATAAAGTTTGAATTGTTGTAAAATCAAACTGTCTTAAATATATTCATCCACAACAAATTGGCATAGCTGGCAGGATGACAAGTAAAATCACTGAATTATTGCTACAATACAGTATCCAACCAAATCCCACCTTTCCAGTGGGTTTTAGAAAATTAACATAACTGGGAAGTGGTTGAAAAACAGTTAACTGAGACCAGGTTCAATTAAAGTTGGAAAGGACAAACGTATAATTTGTAAAATGTTGGGAGTGTGCCCGGAAGCTGCCTGTAAGGGAAGAGAGAAATTAATCCATGAAATACAAGATTTACAGGATGAATTAAAGGGGTGCAAATCCACCAAAGCTAGTGTTAGCAGTTTGAATAGTTACAGAAGTAACTTAAAGATTGTAAATGAAAGGAACAGAAAATAAGACAACATGTTGAAATGATGATACTGCAACCTTTAAACCCGCTCCCCCATCCCGCACCCCATCATATTCCAAATTAGAAATTTAATTCTGTCTCCAGAGTACTGGAGTGGTAGTATTGGGGTTGATTCAAATAATTACAGTTCAGATGAAGATAATTCTCCTCAATCACCTGAGTGCACCCTACTGCCCCAGTCAGACCAGTCATTAAGGTAGAAGAGACTACAGGACCACAGGCTGGTGCAGGAAGTTGGACTGTTGAAACAGTCAGATGGAGAATATACAAGAACAGTATAGCTGTAAGCCTGGAGGAACTGAAACTGAGTATCTACAGAGAGTGTTCTAACAAGGGGAGATAGAATTTTGCTAAATGGTGAGCAAGCCAATGGTTTTGGGGGTCCAGGAGTGTTTTTAAATACTGGCCCCAACTCCCCAAATTACTTCCACTCACTAGCAAGTTGATAGTATATTGGGCTGGTGATATTAACGTCTTAGAAAGAGGAGAGTCTCCATTAATACATATCCCTAAATGACCTTTCCAGAGCGGCTGTGAAAGCTGCATTCAGGCCATGCATCAAAGCAATCCCATTGATGTTCTTATTTCAGCACTTGTAGATGTCCATCTTTCTTTTCACATAGTAGCATTTTATCAGGCCAGTTACAATGTACAACAATGATAACAATTAAAACACAACACCTACCACCCCCCCCCCAAAAAAAAAACAAAACCAAAACCAAAACAAACAAACAAAAGCAACTTCCAAAACACCTAAGGTTTGCAGCAATCAATTCAGAAATTATTTTCTCTGAAGCTTTGATATGACTGGTGGGGTTCATTTAAGTTGGAGGTGAAACTCTAGCCTACCATGCTAAATTAACCATAGTAGAATCTAAAGGTACTGAGGCTAGGGAACATGGATGAAATATTGTGTCTCAGTATCTCTATATCTAATGTTAAAAAGGAATTCTTTGTTCCAAGTTTTAAAATAGTTTCTGTCCTACTAAGAAGTGTTCTTCAGGATCCATCACTGATAAATGCCCTTAGGAGGATTGTTCTGTGTGTTAAGTGATATCCTACCAAAAATAGCACGCAATCTACTATGTAGTGTGGGATTTACTTGGCCTATATTTAGGTATCTGTATGTGACCTGGATACCAACACAACTACTTTTGACACCAGGGAACTTGTCAATACATTCACTGGAGACTGGAGAACTGTTCACTTTACCCTAAAGTCGACACCCCCATGTGATGTCTAGACTATCTCTAGACTCCATCAGTTGTATTGACTAGACCTTCAATGGACATAGTAGGTGTGTATAGATTTAGTTTACATGTAGGCACTTCCCTTGTAGACATCTGGTGTTAGGAATACGCGAGTCCCACCTACATTAGAGTTGTTAGTAATTCCCTATTCTTTTTAGTTCTTGACTTGTGAAAATAGCATGTTATTACATGTTTTAGGTATGTTATTATGCATGCAAGGAGGGGACCAGAGGGAAGACAGGTAAAACTGAATTGGTGCTAGTTTGATCACTGGAAAGAAGTGGTATCTCTAACATCATGGCATAGACATCTACCACTGGTCAAGAACAAAACATTCTGTATATATTTACACTGTATATGTTAAACCTAGAAATATTTGGTGGTTTCTGGGTCTCAAAGCACATTTTACTTCCTAAAGAGTTCTGCAAGTTCTGTAACTATTTGCTGGGTATCTAAGATTAAATTAGGTCTCTTGGCTTCAGTTCCACCCAGAATAGGTAGGACTTCTTTCTTCATCCACTTGTCCTGTCCCTTTTATCTTCAATGTCTCTGTTACCTTATCTAGACACTTGTATTGATCGTTTGGGTTTTTTTCTAATTCTGCTCTTCTTTTCTATTTCACTCCTACTCTTATATCATCCATTCTGTATGCTGCTTGTTTATGGTAGTCTGCTCTGTCCCTGAACATAATTTTATTCACCTTCTTCCATTTTTACCCTGTTCTAGTCAAGCAATGAGTCTTCCTGCTTACCCATTATGTTGATGCAGTAAAAAGGGATACTACGGTTAAATACTAAGCACAAGTAATGCACTCACCTGGCTGGCATTCATTATATATGACACTTGCTGTCTATATATTAGCAGTGAAGAATTAAGAGCTCAAAAGAGATGCTTGGTATTTCCATTTCTGATTTTCCATGCCAGTTTCCGGCAGCTGCAGACTGCAAGGTAAAACTCTAGAGTCACTTTCCAACAGAACTTTCGGAAAATAACAGGGAAAACTTTAAAGGATCTACTGATCTCTACATGCTGAGCAATTGTCCAGATCAGGTAAAGAATTGATAGAGTTGTTAGAAGATATATACCCTCATACTAAAGAAAACCTGTTAACTCTCCCTGACTATCAGATGATGTAATGAGAGACCAGGTTCAAGTTTCTCCCATTTGCAGCAACTCAACTGCTCAGTCCTCATTGTCATACAACTTCATCTGACTGATTGACTGGATATAGTGCATGCACTCATGGAGGATCACACACACCAGAATTACCTCCAGCCAAGAGCCGTGTAGTTTAGCAGAATCTGATGTCCAAATGAATATTTCCAGAAGTCACATTTTGCATTTGCAAATAAACATTGCACTTTCTTCCTACATGGGAAAATTTTAAAGACCTGTCTCCATCACAGAGATGAGGGAAGGGTGCCTCATCATTATCTTGTGATGTCTATTCTGTCAATTAAACCTCAACGACCAAAGTCATATGATGCTGCAAGATTCTCAATTCTCATTCTAAGTGAGATTTCTGACACCTGATTTCAACAGACATTTAACAGTGAAATCCAAGTGCATCTTTTTAGTCTATTAAACAATGGACTAAAAAACCCCAAACAAACTCAAATTTTGTTTAATTGTTTTTAAACCATAGGATTGAAGATACGTTATTAAAAAGGTGTTCTTTATGTATGACATCAGAATTAACAAATATGAGGGCAAACCAAATATGTCTTATAATCTTTTTTTTGTATATAAAAAAGTACAACTATTTATAGCTGTGACCCTTCAAAAACTGTATGAGCCATAGTTGAAAACAACTTGCTTATTTTTTGCTAAATTGTGATTAACTGGAAATTGGGTTACACTGTGGAAAGTTGAGATTTGAGTAATTTGCCTCTATAATCAGCAGTTGTCATGGCAAGTTGGATACAGGAGAAACACAGTGGACCCCTCAATAGTTAAGAGATTCTGCCATGAAGTCTTGCTTCTCACAGATGGAATTGGCATCACAAGTATGTCTTTGGAGTGGACAGCTGTCTGGCTATATCTGCATTTACCACATTATCACAATATGAGGATAGATCTTACAGGTTTCAGGATCAAGGATGTGTTCCTGTGTATGAGACTTCAGCAGCTGTAGTCACCCTGACAAGGACCTTAAAAAGACTAAGGCTTGCCCAAACACCTGATAAAGATCAGCTCAATGCCTCAGGCTATTACTTGACACCTCACAGTCTAGGCCCTTACCCTGCTTTTGTCAAGCATTTGTCCCCAACAAATTAGAATGACTACAGTTCAGACTCAACTAGGGTATAAATGGAGCCCTGCCAGAGAACCCAACTGGAGATGGTCCTCCTTGAAGCAGCAGGTTTGCAGGTGGGGCCTCTCCCCTTGGACTGGGATGCAGTCCAATGAAACTACCCGAGATCAAATGAGCCCTCACCCCTTCCTTTTATAAGTTAATTATTTCTGCAGGATATCCTTGAGTAAATCCTCGACCTCTTTTGGGTGAGTGACCTCTTGGTTTTGGGTACCCTTGAGTAAGGGATTTTCCCTTCTTATGAGTGGGTGTGTGCACACTGTGGTTCTTCTTTCTTAAAAAGTATTCCTTAAAGTTTAAGAATTTGTTGTGTAGTTATATATTGCCGACCGACATCTGAACTTGTAATTAACTTTGGTCTGTTGGAGTGCCAGGCAACTTTCATTGCAATAAATCCACACTTTAGATAGCTACCGCTCTCTCTTTTGTGGATATCTGCGACAGCATCTGTTTATATCAGCTGTTACCATATAACCCTGACAATACCAATATTGAAAATAAAACTTAGACCATATCGTGTATATAGACAGAATGCTGCCTATTTCAAGGAAAAATATGAAGTCCTGACTTTATCATTGATATGAACACAGCCTTTTTATGAAGAACAGTCGGACCAAGCATTGTAGAAGAGGCCAGATGTCTGTTTGTTAGGTGCTGACATGGAATCCAGAAATGTAAGAGAAGTTGATAAAGCCCTGGTAATGTCAAAGATGGGGACAGAGCACTGGTTGTGTCAAATGATTGCTATGGTAGACTGGGTCTATCAGAGATGAAGCTCTGGCTGGGTCAGAAATGAGGATGGCACTCTCAATGTATCAGTGTTTGCCTCTGATATTTGGCTTCATTAAAGCTAACCAGGAATGGACACCTGGATTCTTCAAAGCTGGACATAGAGCCCTGGTTATGTCAAAATTAGCTGTAGAGTTATTATTTTATCATATAGCAGGACAGAATTTCCAATATATCTGTGATTTACCATATATGTCAGATGGAAGAATAGATTTTTTAAATCTATTTTAGATAGAGATTGATCTCTGACCATATCAGAGATCAACAATCACATTTGCATGGGATCAATGTTTAAATTTCTCTTCTCATGTCAGAAAAATGAGTAAAGGTACGTCCATACAAGAATGCTTGATAGGAGCCACTTCTCTATTATTCTGACTATTTCTCAAATATATTCGTAGAAATGAGACATAAATGGGGGAAAGTACGTGTTTTCTTTCATATATATTTAAAAGGGCATCCTGATCATAGCAGACATAAGAATGAATCTTTATAAACATAAAGACCTGTCCTCCTTATTTGTCTAAGTCATACACATGTACCCAACTATACTAGGTGATACAAAAAATTTGATTATGTTAATGGTCATTTAGTGCTTGGTTTTGTAAAAGTTTATAATAGTTATATATGGGGAAATGGGAATGTGCTCCTCTTTTTGTCAGATGTGCATTTGAAAATCTTTTCTCTGCTGGATTACATGTTCTCAGAGAGCAGCAGAAATCTCTTAAAGTGCATTGATTTTGTCCTGGTACTGTACTAAAACTGCATTATTGAAAAGGTCTTAATAGTGTTTCAGATTTTGTTCTAAAAATCTGTTTGTTCCTATATATGTAATGGAGGTCTGCATTTGTTAAAAGATCAGAACAGTATTATTAAAATTATCCAAGGTTCTGATCTGGTCAATATGACAAAATAGTTCTAAGAATTTTGCATATAAAATAACATCTGAGCCAAAGTTCTGTTGGGGAAGACAGATTATGAAAGTTTATGCTATAGAAAAGCTAAAACAGAATTCTTTGTATGTCAATGTCAGTTTGTAAATAAGTGAGGAAGAAAGACATCCAAATAAGTGTTTTTAAAAAGCTAAATATCTTCTTGTATGGAAAGTGAATGGATCTTCCTTCGTGAGAAAATACAGAAGGTGAGTTCTGTTGCTTTTTGTTGTAGTTCTTGTCATAGAATACTAACAAACAACTCTAAATACTCAAGTCATACCCCAGTGGCTTTTTCAGAAGTTGGAGTGATTGCTTTTTCAGTTGCAAATAATTGTGGTCATAGTTAAGAGTTACAGCAGAGGACGTGGTTGTGTCTTCATCAGTTGAAACTAGCCAATAATTTTGCATGAGAATCTGTATGAGATAATTATGGGTCCCATCTCTGTAAGACCGTGTTCTGCCTTACCTGTAAGCAGCCTTCCTCACTACTTGTATCAGTGCTGAACTGGCCAGAGCTCAAAGGCAGACAGTACTAGGAAGCAAATAGTCTGTGTAGATTACACTGGAGAAAGTTAATTTTCCCTGACGGCGGGAAGGGAGGAAGGTTAAATTGAAGCTTTCTTGTTATTGGACAATATCTGTGTCCTTTTTTAATTGTTATTAAAGAAATTGACATCATGTATGTCATTAACTGAATTTTGAAAAGTTGTGGTAAGGTCTATGTCAGATGGCATTGTATTGCATTACATATACTCAACCAGACAACATTTTAAATTGTAAAGAAAGCTGTATCTGATGTACACGACGTGCCCTTTTAAAAGGCATGCTTTGTATTTTATTAATTAATACACTGAGGTTGTTTATATTTAACCATCAGCTCCATCTGGGCCAGCAGCAAGATACCTCATGAAGGCACAGATAATGAGCTGTTATACTTTCATACAAATGCCTTGTGTTTTGTTATCAAAGTCTGTTTGTAAGTCTGTTCAGACTTTCAGATTGAGATAAAGTGTAGCACAGAAGATTAAATATGAGAACAAGTGATTTTTTTTCTTTCTTTGATAATGAATCAATGGGGTGAAGTTGGAGGGCAAAGACCAATTCTCCGATTCATTGTTACCTAAAAGTCTTTGCAGAATTCCTTCCTCAGCAGTTCTGTATTTCTGCATGGATGAGGTTTTAGCGCTCTGCAGCACGTGCTTAAAGGCTTCTTAAAGGACTTTGTTTGTTAAAACCTTTTCTTGCCTTAGATGTCAACCCTCCATCTGTTCTTGGTCCTGAGGTCTGCACTATGATTCTCTACCAGCTATGGAAACTATGGACAGAGTATTTCCAAACGTCTGGAACATAATCTTTGCAAAGACTTTTGTGTGATCCTTAAAATTCTCACTGTACTTTGCCTTTATCATGGATTCATGACTAAGCAGCATGATTGGGGCTAGTATTTTGAGAACACATAGATTTTTATTCCCTGAGCTCAATAGCTAAATAAATTGATCATAAAAATTTTCCTTTCTGAATTATAGGATGTTTTAAATATGTAAATGAAAACTGTTTACACCGAGCCATGATGACCTCTATGTTCTTTGCTTTACAACACTTATGTAAAATAAAATTGCGTATTATGTTCACCTGCACATTCTGTTGAGAAGATATTCAAATGTTTACAATGAGAATTCTCATTTATGAAACAGCCTGTGTTTCATTTATATGGCTGCAATGAAAATTTGGAAGAGAATAGAAAAAGAAGAGTTGGAGGGGAAGCTATAGTTCTGATACTAGTTGATAGGAGGTTTTTTGTAAGCAATAGGAATTAAAGACCACACACACACAAAGGAAAAGTATGAGTTGCCTATTGAGGAGACAGTTCTGCTGGGAAGAGAAGAGAAAACAAATTGTCAGATGGATTTTTTAATTATTAATTAAAATAAACTGTTTGCTGCTGTGAAAGCCCTAAATAAAACTTGATCAAATAAAGACAAAAGGATTCTTAGCAGGAGATAATCAGCACAGATATTAATTTAATAGGCATAGGCTGTTCACTATACATATGCAGGTTAGAATTCTGAGCTCAAGTCATTTAAAAATGGGTCTGTCCTTATGTTCCTAGAAAGAATAATGTTTTGAAGGGCATTTTGTATCCAAGGTGATTTTTTTCCTCTTTCTCCCTTCCTCTCTCTCTCTCTGTGTATATATATATACACAGATATATGTTTTAAACAGTTTTACAAATATAATACCTCAGCTGGAAAAAGTATACATATTGTTTTAGCATTGTACAATTCTCTACAGTCTGAGTATCATAAAGGAAGAGAAGTTTCTGATGATGATTATACTCAGTCCTAATCTAGAGGGTTTTTTCCCACAACTAATTAATGAAGAAAAAAATGAGGAATTTTTGTAAAACTTGACAAAAAGTGCCTTTCTATGCAGTTTATTAGAAATTAAACATCGTCTGAAGATTATTTAAGAATCCATTCTAATCTATATTGACAACTCTCTTCTCTGTCCACTCTGCAATGTTGGACAAGGCTTTGGATTCTGCAGCCATTCTCCAAGATGCAGACAGCTGCATCTGGCTTTTTCTGAACATTTCTTTGTCGGAGTTATCTATGAGTCTCCATAGTTCTTTTGCTTTAAATCTTAGAACCCTGTGCCACAAAATTCTGTCCCAAAGACTTATCTTCTGCTGTTGTTTATATGCTTTCTCTGAGAGCCATATTCACCTGGAAAACAAGTTTAAAAATTAATTTCTTAGCCTTTGTTTGTGTGTGGTGAGATCTGGGGAAAAAAAAAAGACTCTGTCATCTATAATGATGCAAAACTTCATGAATCCAAAGTTGCGAATGTGTAAACCCCTGATAATTTGTCGTCAAATTGCAGAGTTGCTTAAATGTCCTGTTTTCCCCTTTATTGTGGGTTTGTGGGTTTTTTGCCTACTTATCGCCTAACTTTTTCCATGTACTTATTCCCTGTATTTTTTCACAATGACCTCCAAAGACTTACAGAAGAAAACAGGTTACAGTGTGATGTCATAAAGACTTTTTCATAATTCCTGAACAAAACATACTTTATTTTTTAACCCAAGTCAATGAGTTCAGGCACAAAGCGAAAACAAATTGGAAAATTAATATGGGGTTGGAGTGAGGATTCGTAGGATTGCCTTTTCTGGTGGTACCGATATCTTATCTTTGCTCAGTATGTTTGTTCAATGATGGTGTGAATATCACTGAAGACAGAGAACTACACTGTAGACAGATTGCTTTGACTTTTATCTGTTCAGAGTAATACCTACTGTTAGTAGAGCACTACACACTGTGTAGTGCATGCAGGCACACTCTGAGACTGGGGTGGTGCCTGCGCACCAGTTTACCAGTAATCAATTATTGTTGATTAAAAGAAAAAAATCATACAAAGACTGTGTACCACAGATACATTGAAATATTGACCTCCTCTCAATAAATTTCACTGCTTTTCTAACACCATACCACATACCATATTAATCAAAGTGATCTCTTTTTCTAGTTCATTCTTTATGTCTGTGACAGGGTTTTACTTACCTCTTTGAGAAGAGGCTACTTTAAATATATCAGCACCCTTCTTACAGAGTTCTAAAGTGTTGGGTTTTTTTTCCTTCTGTAATCCTTATGTATAAAGTCCATTGCTATGTGGGATCTCTTGAAAGATTATCAGAATTAATAAATTTTTACTATTGTCTGAACTAAGGCTGATCAGAAGCTGAATGTGTTGTTTCATACTTTAATGATTTAATTCTTCAGAGAAGAAACATGAAAGCCTTTCAACCGGTTTGATGAACATAGAATCTCACTTCATGCTTAGAAAAAGATATAGAAGTATCAAATTCATAGAGGCAAACTGCGTGTAGTTAGGGATGGGGACAGCTCTTGGCTTGGGCAGTGGGAAGCTGAGGTTTGTTGCTTTGTATAACAACCTAAAAAAAATGTGTTACTTCAGAACCGACAGGCTTAACAGGAGGCACACCATGTAGCTTTGATCAAATTCAATACCACTGAAAATTCTCAGCTTCTACTTTGAAGGGGCTTTACAGGTTTTTTCACATTGAGGACGTAAGAACATTTTATGGGACTAATACTTGGACTGCAGTTCTGGAGCTTTGCCTTAGATATTATGTTAAACAAAATATCAGAAATTGCGATCCAAAAATCAGTTCACTCGATGACTCAGGTACAGAACATGATATTTCCATTCATAGTCTAATATTAGTAATATTACTAACACTATTATTATTCTTTTGTGCCTTTGTATTCTCATAGTTCTATTAGCAGGTACAACTGATATGCTAATTCTCCTGGGATTAAACTTAAAAAAAAAAAAAGGAGAACTTTAGAAATTGTACTCCAAAAATCATAGGGGAAAAAACCCACATCTAATAATGCAAAAAAGAAACAGAGTCTTAAATAGATATTAAATATGTATATAATAATATGTGAAATAAATAGCAATATTTGATAGTGAAAAAACATAGGTGATGAATTTAGCTGTTTCAGATGATAAAAACAAAAAGAGTTCTAAGGGATACAGCTTGGAATTTTTTTAGGGGAAAAAACCCACATCTAATAATGCAAAAAAGAAACAGAGTCTTAAATAGATATTAAATATGTATATAATAATATGTGAAATAAATAGCAATATTTGATAGTGAAAAAACATAGGTGATGAATTTAGCTGTTTCAGATGATAAAAACAAAAAGAGTTCTAAGGGATACAGCTTGGAATTTTTTTTCATTTTGTCCCTGAGATAGCCTGATATACTGTAATTAGTGTTTTTCTTTCAAACTAAATACCATGTGTGAAATCTTTTGCTATGTGTAATTATTGCTGTCTTTGAAACTTAATATACAGAAAGAACACTTGATAAGTGCTGTTGGGAAATATGGAGGTTATATTTGATTTTTACTTCCACTGCTCTTATTTCTTTTTTAGAAGATTTGTCCTGCCTCACTAGAATGCAAGTAAAGATTCATTAATTGACTCAGATAGAAATTAGACTTTATTAGATCCTAGTAGGAATTTGAATTTTATCTGTATTCACTTTAACATTTTAGATATATCAAATGTATTTCAAGACAAAATATAAATTGTCTATGTCTTGTCAAAGTTTTATTTTTTTAGAAACACAGACACATAGAACTATAGAATGGTTTGGGTTGGAAAGGACATTAAAGATCATCTCATTCCAAAACTCTGCCACAGGCAGGTACACCCTAGATCAGGTTGTTCAAAGCCTCATACAGCCTGGCCTTGAACAATTGCAGGGATGGGGCATTCACAGCCCCTCTGGGCAACATTTCCTAGTGCCTCGCCACCCTCACAGTGAAGAATTTCCTCCTAATATCTAATCTAAATCTTCCCTCTTTCAGTTTGAAACCTTTAGCCCTTGTGCTGTGACTACAGGCCATGATGAAGAGCGCCTCCCCATCTTTCCTGTAGGCCACCTTTAAGTACTGTAAGGCTACTGTAAAGTCTCTCTGGAACCGTCTCTTCTTTTTTCCAGGCTAGCCCTGTACTCACAAGGGAGGTGTTCCAGGCCCCGGTAACCTTAATGGAACCACTGAGCAGTTAGTTTCTCATATAGTATCTTACTGTACAGTAAATTTAAATACTATGCCTATGTTTTCCATGTGGATTTTTTTCTTCCATCCTATTTTAGGATACACACAAACGAAGCTTTGTGAAATTTAGAAAGGACTAAAATGTTGGCCTCAAATGAGGAATGGAAGGAAAACAGCAAGAACAGAATTTATTGCATGAAAGTTGAATCAGTTTGCATATTCATAAAAAGCATGGAGCCTTCAAAAATGTACCTCTTAGGAATTTTATCCTAAAGTATTGTTTGTTTGTTTATGTGTTTGTTTGTTTGTTTCCCCCAAACAGTTTAATACTATTTTATGTTTATACCAATTTTACTAATTTACTTCTATTGATGTTTATTTCTTGGTCACATCTCCCTTTATCTTCCGCTTTTCAATATCACAGCTCTCTTGTTGAACATCAGTGATCTGTTCCTCCAATCATCCCAGTAAACTTCTTTTCATACCTTTAAGTTGCTTTTATTTTATTTGAACACGGGAGACCAGGCTTCTGTACAGTAATCCACATCAAGACAGGGCACTATTTTATACAGTAATAGTTACTTATCTCTACCACAAATTCTTGAAGTGAATATAAGGTTTGTATATTTCATTATTATTTTGGAATATTATCCAAAATTAGTTTACTCTTCATCCACATAGGGAAGAGCAGAGGTTTTCTCTCTTTTCTGAGATTTACTAGGTGTGAGACTTACTGCTTTTCTACACTTACTAAGGGTGCACCCATTTCCATTATCCAGGTCATTAATGAAGATCCTGAATAGTATTGGATCCAATAATAAGCCCCAGGGTACATCAAATGTGAGTTACCTCCAACTGGACTTTGTGCCACTGATCATAACCCTTTGGGCATGGCCATTAAATCAGTTTTTAATCCACTTCACTGTCCACTTAACATCAAACTTCTTTTAGCTCGTCTAAGACGATGTCATGGCAGATAGTGTCAAAGGCATTACTAAATTTGAGACTTTCCCTTCATTCAACAAGCTAGTCACCTGGTTGTAGAAACCTCCCAGGTTAGTCAAGATTAAATTTTCTGTTCATAAATCAGTGCTGACTGCTCCTGATCATCTTCTTATCTATAATATTCTCATGTGTTTGAATATGCATATCAGAAGGATTTTCTTAATCACCTTCCCAAGGTCTGAGATGAAGCTTACCCGTGTGTAGATTCCCTGATCTTCTTTTGCCGTTCTTGATGATTGGAGTGATATACGGTCTCTTCCTGTCTCTGGAACTTCTCCCAATCACCACAACAGATCAAAGATAATTGAGAGTGGGCTTGCAATGACATCAACTAGATACCTCAGCTGCAATCCATCACACCACATGAATTTATATATATACAGTATGTTTAAGTACTCCCTGAACCAGTCCTCCTCCAAGGGTAAGTCTTCCTTGTTCCAGAATTTTGCTCTGGTCTCAAGAGGCTGGGATTCCTGAAGGCTGGGTTTACTAGTAAAGATCAAAGTAATTAAGGCACTGAATACCTTGGTCTTCTCCATGTCACTTACCATCAGTTCCACTGTCCCATTAAGACGCAATTCCATATTTTCCACAGTCTTCCTTTTGCTGTTGATGTGCTTGTAAAACTCTTCCTTGCTGCCCTTCTGATCTTTTGCCAGATTCAATTCCAGGTCAGACTTGGCTTCTCCACCTCTATCTCTTCAAGATCAGACATCAGTTCTATACTCCTGGAAAACAAGGTAAGAAAATGAGAAAATGACACCATTGTCCAGAGTCCTAGAGCCATGTCAGAGTTGCATAGTTATGGTTAAACTTTTCACAACACCTAGTGGGAACAGTCTGTTGCCTCTGTTATGCCTGAATCATCCTGGTTTCAGAGGAATAAAAGATCTACAGAATACCCTATTTCCTCATGAAGTGTTTGCTCAAGAATGAAAATATTGCTTCAGCAATGGAAAGTGATAAAACTACTCTCACACACTGTGGGTTAATATTTTAACTGTTATATTTTGAAACAAAAGGGAGTTATTGCTTTCTGGTTGTGATTTTTTTTTATTATAAAGCAGAGTCAGGCTTATAACGAAAGAGGAAGTCCTATGAAGGAATGAAATATTAGAACGGCACTATGCAGAAATACTCCTTTCCAATTTATCTTATCACACAACTTCCTGCCCAAGATCTTCAGTATGTGTGCACGCCCTGAGTCTCTGGTGCATAATTACCACAGACATGCAGAACAGATTGGGTTCTCCAAGGAATTTAAGTATTTTGATGCCTCATACTTTTATAAACTCTCTAGGGAATCTAGCTTAACTGAAATGAAGCAGAAGTGCAAGTGGTACTATTTCTGCCACCCTTTTGTAACAATAGAGGATGGGAACACTTGCTGTTACACCCTCTTTGGCTTTGTATTTTCTGCGGAGGATCTGATATTCTTTCAGGTACTAGGATTTGGGAAAAAGGGTATTGATTTTGGGTCGGGTTTTTTATTACTTTTTATTCCTAGACATACATTTTAGTTTGTCAGGTAGTGAGAACACAGAATATCTTCTCTCACCAACAAATTCAAAGGAGGTTCTGTTTTGCTGCATGCTTCTCCCCTGTGTATTCAGTCTCTGATAGAACAAACCCATTCTAAAGCAATCTCCTCTTCAGTGTTTTCTGTATTCACATATAGTATCATTCCTCTTATGCAATTCTCCTTGTGGAAAAAATACTTAATTTGGAAGCTGTATTCTATTGACAGCAATTATCAATAGCCAAAAATGAATTGCAAAATTTTTTGTATTAGATATTAAAGATCTTCATCTTTCTGTTGCCAATGTTGTTGTTGTTGTTGGGGGGGGGAGTTGTTTGTTTGTTTTGGTTTTTGTTTTGTGTTTTCTGTGCAAGTACTAAGTCTAAGATCTTCAGTGGAGGACATATCAACGACATCTTGAGGAATCTTTCGAATCTATCTTCTCATTGATACCATCATAAAGTTATTGTGTTGTAGAACTATTTCTATGAGGATGTTGAACTGCAGGTTTTCATATTCCATGTTGACTTTATCAATGAATGATTTTTAAGTAGAAATACCTTGGGACAGTTGGATGACTGAAGCAAGAAGATTCCTCCTGGGAATGAGGATAGAAAAATCTCCAGACAGGATGGATGTAAAAAAGCACGGATTTCAAAGAACATATAAAGATGAGATGGAAACCTCAGAGTTTAAATAGGGAA
>NW_010415651.1:50902-56926 GCF_000710305.1 Buceros rhinoceros silvestris
AGGGACCCGAAGGAACAAGAAATAAGTTTGTTTCAACAAAATGGCTGAGGTAGTCTACCAAAACAGACATTTCCCTGAATCTAGGTAATACACTGGAGCAGAGCAGGAGGTATATGCATATAGAGATTATTAAATCTATCTGCATGTCTGTGTCTTTCTGTGCTTTAAATAGAGGGAGATTGTGTTAAACTGTAGTGCTTGGTCTGTTTGCTGGATCCCCTTTAGGAGGTACACTGCTGCTTCAGAACACTCACGTCTTCAGTTGTACGGTAAAACACTATATCTAAAGTCGTCTGAAATTTAGACATTATTCCTGTGACTGAACATCCAACTATGGGATCTGCATCTCAGAGGACTTGTCTTGATTTCTCAAGCTTATTTTGGGGCCTGTGCAGACTTCCGAGTGAGGCCCAGTGAGTATGGCCCCCAAGGCAATAGCTTTCGTATGCTCATGAGCAAACATCTCTGTCAAGGTCAAACATCAAGTGCCTCTTGCAATTCAAAGCTGCTTAAAAAGAGTCATCTAAAGTCTTCAGTGATAGTTCACTAATCTTTGCTTAACTGGAATCACAGTTGGTGCTGTGCCTGAATCAAAAGCAGGAAATCCAGTTGCTAGTCTTTGCTAATCTCTACTATAAGTCAATACAAAATGGCAATAGCTAGAGGAAGCTCTGAGCTTAAATAACTATTAGCAACTCTTACAATCAGCGTAGAGAAATAGATTCCTTTCCAACACCTATTAAAACAGATACTTTCTTTTTTTTAATCTTACACTTGTGACAAGGTTTAAGAGTAATACAAGAAAAATCAGGTTAATGCTTAATAATACTAAACACTCCTATGGCCTTTTCCAGTTTTCATTCCAAACCATCTCAAGTTTTATACACATAGCTTCCAAGAAAGCATGCCAACCTCAGGGAGCTATCTACATCTCAGTGATTCAAAGGCTATATATTGTTTGTTTACTCATCCAGTACAAGAGTATCCATACTAGCCTGGGCACAAGGGCAGTTCAAGCAGTATCCTGATTCCATCATGGCTAATTGCAGACCATAAGTAGACAAAAAGGGTAAAACATAAGACAGCTGTTGTGAACACACAGTTAGGTGCTATTTCCTTTCATGTCTATAAGGAGCAGCACCTCTGAGCTAAATTTTCTAACCAATATTTCAGACAACAGGCATCTTTATATGCCTGACATAATTTTTTTTTTTTGCAAATTTGGTCTTTCAACATGTTTCATTACCATTTAAATTCCTTCACATAATTTTTGCAAAGGTGATACGTACACTCATAAATATATCTCCATTCACAGTACTTTAAAGCGAAAGGCAAAAACTAGAACTTTTTATTAATCTAGGATTATTTTTTTAAATTGTTTCAGATTTTGAAAAATGTTAGAGAAGGTAGGCTGACATACAGCCCATATTTTCGAAGATGTCTGTCAGCATATACATATTCACCTGCATGTATTTGCATGCACTAATAATAGACTGTTCTGTTTTCATTATTTCCCAGTGAAGAAACCATTCAGAAAACTGGACCACACAATGTTTATATTCACCCACCAACTCTGAAATTAACTTGTTCTCAACAAAGCAAAAACAAAACTTAAATTTTAATTATATGTGGACATGAACAAATATGTTGTGAAACAAACTATAAAAGGATTTTTGCTAGCTGAAAAATAATTCCCATTTAGGATAAAATTTGTATTATAGGGGAAAAGTCTTGATCAAAATTAAGTTAAATAAGATAATGCTAAAATTACAAAGAAATGCTTATAGTAGCATTAAAATAATGTTGATAATGAGAATAAATTAGACTCAAATTTGCTATTGATAATGTAAAATTATAGGTCAAAAGTTAGGTTAAGGAAGTTTTCTGTAATAAAATTCTAATGCTGAGAAGCCTTTCAGGTAAGTTCATTTTTAAAAGTCATTTTATTACGTTATTCTCTTTAAATAAAGGTTTGTACATACACATAACACTCAATGACAATTTTAACTAATCATCTAACATTCCTAAATCACAATAATACTAATAAAATAAAAAATGTTACTTCAGAAACATGCAAGATATAACATAGATAAAGTAGAGGACAAAATTATTGGACAGAGAAGTTGGTGAAACATTTTATGGCTTACTCTAGATGGACGTATTAGAAATGTTATTATGTAACATTGTTACTTGGCATTATTCAGTAAGTATTTATAGTGTGTTTTATTTCTACAAGCTAGCAGCAGCATTCTACAAAGACAACAGAAACGTCCATAATATTCTATTTTATTATTGATTTTACATACATAAATTCATAGGCATATATATGTTTATATCTATATATATGCAGACTCATGCAGTTTAGTTCAATTTAATGGAAGAAACTTGGATCAGTTTCAGAATATTAACTCAGGATTCTTTCACCATTCACAACACTTTTTAACTATGTAACTGCTTTTCATGCAGTTGTAAATATTCTTTGTGTAATATCCATAATTACTATATGTTCCTTCACATGGAAAAATTCTAATCTAGAACTGGTATGAAGCAATTGTAATGAATAGTTGGTTCAAAATAAAAAATACATATAAATTCTCAAAATATAGCACCTTATTGGAAAAGCACAATCCTAGCTCCATGAAATTGATAGCGATTTTCCTCTAAGTTTAATGACTGTGTGTGTAAATGCAAATACCACTATTTAATGATTCAATAAGCATGAGTAATGTTTAATAATAATACTCCATACTCTGTGAATTGATACTTAGCATACCCAATGTCTCAACATTTATCCTGGATGATGGAATACTATGTACTTATGGTTATACCTTAACTGTATTACAAATATTCATGGACAAGCATACCTACTTACATGTGTTGAATGTTGTATATTAGTTAACATTTATTCACTGAAGCACAGTAGCCTACAATCAGTGATGAACATACATATTTTCATAAGGAAAAGGGAATAACTATCAGCATTTTGTGATCAAACAACCTCTGGTAGAAGGTGTAATTTTTGGCACTTTGTAAACAATAACTTAAGTTGTTATACTACTACAAATTAATTTTATTTGCCTGAAAGGTTTACATCTAATAATCAGATCCATACCATGTTACCCTGCACTGTTTGCTTAATGATGTAAACTTTTCTGGCACTTTCATCTTAGTTTTCTATAATCTCTGGAAAATTTAGCTACTTTACCTAAGTATGACTGAGTTGTGTGAACTTATTTTAACCAAATAAAGGATGAAAAAAGTTACTTTAATAGTTCATTTTAATTTACCATAACCCATTCTCTTATTTTCTGTCAGTAAAACTGTCATTTGATTTCTCAGATTCTTGATGCAATCTTTTCTCTATCAAAATTACAGCAAAATCTTCTAGCATAGTCTCCCTTTTGTTATTCAGTTAATTTTTCATTTGAAACTAAGGGAGTTAAAAGGCAGCCACAATAAAAAGCATGATCTTTTAGACTCCTTGCTGTAAAATGTAGTGATACTAGAGTTAAGTCCCCTCATTCTGGGCAGGAACAGACTGTTTTAAGTTATTACCATTGCCAAAATGAAGTTAGTGTCATGTTATCTTCACACAAGAAGTTACGACAATCACATGTTATAGGTTATTTGAAGGAAAAAGAGGTGGAAAAAACACTTTCAAGCCACCCTGTCAAAGACTTTCCAGATGCAAAACAGGTGGGATTCATCTGACTTGATATTCATAATACAGATGCTTACAGCTGAGCTAGTAATGCTAAGCTTTATTTACAGCCAATAAAGAGAGATCAGACTTCTCTAGGTCATTATTCATGTCATCCCAAAGTACTGTAATGAAAAGCCTTTTTGTCTCTATTGACTGTACAGAGACCTTAGGGTAGCAGCTTCTTTCCAGACATGTATATTACAGATGCCTACATTTTGTCAGGTGAAACTCATGAAAACAGTAAAATATTCTTTTGTCAAGTTATAGAAAAAAGAATGAACATGGTCCTTATCTGGTAGTTCATCATTATCAGATGTGAATGATGTAGTCTTCATTTCCTACATACCTGCATATAAAATAGACTTGTAAATGTACTGTTCGATTCACGGATCTACATAATCTTGTTGTAGAAGTAGGTAATAGTAATAATCATCCTCATTTTCAACCCTAATGCTTTTTAAAATTGCATTGTAAAAGAATTTTGAAAATAGTTCTATTTAACCAATTTGGAATAAATATATCATTCTTTCCAAAATGAGAATAAAGGCAGATTGTCTCACTGTAGAAATACATCCAGTGCTTTATTCAACTGTCTAAAGATAGTGTGCAGCACAAAGAACAATAATAAAAAAGAAGGTAGACAGATGGCATTCACCCAGATGCAAAAGGAGTGCTCGTCCTATATCAGTACTAAAAATACCTGTGCAGTAAAGACAAATAATGCCTTCCTAAAACAACAAACACTAATTTGGCTCACTGAGGGCAGAAAGCACACCAGAGTTTTACTAGACCTGTGTCAAAAATTAGGATTTGAAAAAACACAGATTTATTGAATAAGTAGATCCTTTATCTTTTCAAAACAATTTTTTAAATATTTATTTTATTATTTTTATTTATTTATTTTATAAGGATAATTGTATCTTACTAGACATCTTTCTGAAAAGCAGATACGTAAGCCAATTGAAATGACAGTGAAGAGTTAAGCTTAATAAATTCAACATTTAACAAATTGAAACCCTTCCTGCGGAAAAAAATAGTAACAGTGGTGGCCTTTTGTCATGATAAATTAGAGAACCACGACACTATTTCTAGATGTAATAATATTAATCTCCTTGATCTCCCAGGAGGAGAGAGAGATTATATTGGAAAGCTATTAAAACACTTCCCAACGAATTAAAAACAACAGACTTTCTGAGAGTTTTTTGAAGTTACTGAGTGTTTACTAGGTATCACAAGGTTTTTGTCCACTGCTGGAAGAGAGAGGAAAATGTCACCTGATGTTACGAAAATACCCCGCAGACAATTATAAATATAATACGCGTTTTATTAGGTTCCCTTAAACAAGTTCGAATGATGTCTGGTTAGCAAATTTTTACAAAGAACAGCACCTTACACGTAACTCACAACTTAAAACGAGGGAGAAACAGGTTTCGCAAGTAAATCAGCTCCCGATTTAAATCCGAATACCTTCTCTTTGCCAATGCAAATTGAGGACTATTTACCAACAATCTGGGAGACCATTCACAATAGCCTTATTTCCCACTATCTAATAGAGGAATCTCTCGCTTACAGAAACGCAGTTTCTTACCAAAATATTGTGGTCGGCGTCCCAACTCCAATATTTCGTAGCCTCTGTTCTAACGTCTTAGAACAGAGCGAGATCCCTTTCTCTGCCTTAGCTTGTCTCCGAGAAGAGACAGCGTTCTGCTGCTTCTGCAGCTTGTGGCCTTCACACCCTGTGCTGGTGCTTCGTTTCGTGCTGCCTCTTTGACAAGACTCCCGTTTATATAGTAGATAGACGTGCACTGTGGTCAATTATCAGAGATGGGATCTAAATGAGTTTTCGACAAGACTCAGACTTGCAGGCACCCTCTCCACAGGGGTCCAGAGCCCTGCCTTTGTGTGCAAGCACCTGAACGGAGGTAGCAGGAGAGCTCCTGGAGTCTGCCTGTCTGCTCCAACACAGGAAGGGTAATTAAAACCCATCACACCTGAGTATCCCAAGATTTATCAACTCATAATCCAGAGTCAGAATGAAGTTCATGTTTGTATGTTATCTGACTGAAGAAGCACAGTGTTCCCTATTCTGGTTCTCAGAAGTACTTGTGGCCATCTGACCAGCACTGCACAGTGCTTTTCTCTAGTCATTCTGAGGTGAAGTCTTTCAGGTATTGCCTAATGAATCCTACTGAGACTAGTGTTAAATGAAAATTAATAAAGCATAGAAAAGCTAAATGATTTCTGTTTCTAAATTACTGCCCAAGGCTTATCAAGAAAGAAGACATTTCATTTAAAGGTAAAAAAAAAAAATGGCAATAATA
>NW_010415651.1:56991-68868 GCF_000710305.1 Buceros rhinoceros silvestris
CATTTCATTTAAGGTAAAAAAAAAAAAAATGGCAATAATACCTGATGCCAAGTATTTTATTCCCTTTCTTTCAAAATACATTTTGAAATTCAAAGAGCACTTGCAAAAGTTATTAAGCCAAGAGTAAGTTTTCATTCATAAGTGCTTTTCTTTCTGATGCATGAAGCATGAAAACTTGTCTCCTGTAGCAGACTACTTAGCCACAGATATATTTTAAAGGGCCAAATAAAGCCCACAGACTAGAAGATCATTATTGACATTGAAGAGATACACATAATTAAGTTCTTCACTGGACTTGGAAAGAAGATGTCAAGAACAAAACTTATCTGGAATTTTCTTCTTGGTTATTTGTGCAACAGAAGATTCAAAACATGGTTTTCTTTATTATATGAAAAAGCATAAGATTTGGAAAAAAGATAAAAAGGCCAGAATATGTGAAAATACCACTGTTTATCCCAGAGAAGAGATGGAAACAACTATTTTAAATTGACCAAAGAAAAATGTTTCTTTTAAAAAGAATATTTTTGCAAGATTAATGAGTTGAGACATCTATCAGTACAAAGGACACAGATAGGAGCAGAAGGAGGAAAAGTTAGAGGGAGTGCACCTTTTGTTGGCTGCATGTTGTTAAATCATCACAGCTATGGAATCTAAGCACACCCTGAGTGACCTTTATTCATCCCCTGTTCTGTGAAGGCAACTGAAGCATTGCCTTCACATTAAATACATGAACGGCTCATCTGAAGTGTAAGGGCTTTTCAAAGTAATTAAGTTAATCTCACACTGAAGTGTTTATGCTTTGTTCACATGGGGAGAAAATGTTTGTGTATTTATTTATGGAGTCATTCTTAATAGAAAGCAAAGTCAAAGAAACTTTCAGAAATAAGCTAACTGCAGGATTTTTATCTTTGCAAAGAGACAGTGGTATTACTTTATTTGAAGTGTTTCCTTTACTGTGCACTTGCTAGTGTTCATGTGTGCAGGTGTGTGAGGAATTTACAGTAACAAATATGACAGCTTATCCAAGTCTTTTTTTGCATCAAGAATGGGAAAAAAATGCCTAAGGGTAAAAAAGAAAACTGTGAATTAGTCTTTTGTCAAGTGGAGTTAGTTACAGACGTCATAAGGAAAGCAGGGTTTGACGGAAGGTAAAATGATGAAAATCTTAAGTTTAACATCTCAAAGCTTATTGACAGCACTTGCAAACACGAATCCAGAATGCAAATCTCCAATTTCTGCTAGCAATGGTTTCTACTGCTGGTCCTAGCTGAGTTAACTAGATTTTTCTGTGAACAATTACTGATCATGGAAACACAGTGTTTGTAAGTTAGTCCTTGTTTCCCATCTGTACGTTTGTCCTAGTAAGGTGAATATATCACTCTTCATTCAACATTAAGAGATCCTTTCAAAAGGACTCTTTGCTTACTTGCTTGCTTTGGAGCAAGACTTTCAGGACCAGATGGAAATCCTTGCTGAATTACTGCTTGTCTCAGAGTGTAAAAATCTCTTGCGGTGTGATTTGAATGTGTAAAGAAGAGTTCTTTCACTGCAAAAGGCAAAATAGTGAACACTGGAATTTATAGGGAAAACTGTCCTTCATCTTCCTTATAAAGAGAAACTGCCTACTGCTCACTGAAAACCAGCACAGGCACAGTGCAAAGAATATCAGAGTTGTGCATAGTCGTCATGCGTATGGATCATCATGGCAGGAACAAGTGGATTATATATTTATTTAATCATTAAGGCTGTAGAGACTGAACATAACAGAGTTAATGCTATGAAAGTAAGGTTTCTATTGTCAGTTTTCCCTTAGCCATTTCTTCTCTACGCAAATAGGTCCTGACATTCCATGCTATACAATAATTGCTTTTAAACACTGTTTATCAGTGTAAGTCAAGCACCCACATTTCAGAATGCCTTGGCTTTATATTTATCATTAACATGTGGAATCCTTTGTAAACAGTAATCAATGTAATCTAGTCTAAAAGTGCATTAACAGAAAGTGATTATGCAGTCAAGCACCCAAAAGTCAGGAAAGAGAAAGGTTATGGCAAGAGGTGTAAGCTCACCTATTTGTTTTTATCAATATGCTTTGCAAACCAAACTTCAATGCTATTACCATATCCCATTGGATCAATAAGGCTGTTGTCCCATACACTGTACAGTTTGGCCCTACAGACTGAAAAAAGCAAGAATTCTATCTTCATGTTCCAGTACTTTATTAGAAGAAGAAAGATACTGCTTCTAACGTCAGCAAAATGAACTGTAGTTCTCTAGAATTTCAATTCATCTTTTTTTAAAGACAAATCCTTTTTACTTATCCTAATGCATGTGTATGTGTGTGTGTATACATATATATATGATTTTGTGTATGTGTTTGTATACATATCAGTGTGTCTTTCAGTTACTAAGCAACACTGAAATTGTGCCATTATTTCCAGAACAAAGACTCAGTCTTAGAAAGAGCAAAAACTAAAAGCAATTTTAGTGTAACACTTTTCCTAGTTCTGCTGCGATCTTAGAAAACAAAGATTCCTCTACAGCAGGCTGAATTAGTGGATTACCCTCAATTTCACAGTCCACATGGACTAGCTGACAGTTTTCTAGTTGCCTTCTGAACTGTAACATCAGTACAGTTTTTCTTTACTGGAAAGGCTTGTACTGTTAATGTCAGAGTTTCCTTAAACTAAGGACTTCCCTGGTTCCACTTTGGCATATGCACGCCCTGTAACAGGGCAAAGAAGCGTCCTATGAATCACAGGAGTCATGCTGATAAATTAATAATGCTGCCTTACAGAGGCACTATATTTCTTATAGAAGTCTATGTAAATAGTTACTGTTTATGGATTAACATCCTAGTATCAGTATAGTCACAGGGAAAATTCTTGCTGATTTCAGTAGGGTTGTGGTAGGCTTTATGTTAAATACTCCCATGTGGGCTGACCAAAACCATAGCCTTTGTTGTGAAAGCACTAGTAGTTTTTACCTTTAAGAGTAAATTACTAATAAGTCATCTAGGATGCATCTATAAAGCACTTCAAAATTTAGTTCATATTCAGCAAGAATAAATATTGATTTCTATATATGAAAAAACATTTGAATGTGATAAAGCACCACAGTATTATATTTATTTTTGAGAAAATGTTATGAACGATGGAGAAATGATAGTTCATCTACTAAAGCTTTCCTAGAGCTGGTAAATCAGAAGTGCATTATTTATCCTTTATTTATTTATTTTAAAGTCATCTATAGGTACAGTGGTTTTTTTCTCTATGATTTCCTCACAAATTTGTTGAATGCTTTTATGCCTTTGCGCATCCCTCAGGGACCTTACCCTGTGATTGATTCCAAGCAAGGAGACATTTAAAATCAGAACTTTCTAATAAATTATGCTAATATAGTAGTTATGCTATAAGGTACTTTTCGGAAAGGTGGCAAAACATCAATCTCCATGACAGTGTTAAATAGTTAGATGTAAATCTAGAAAGAAAAAATACAGTTTAAACTAAACCATTCAAACTCAGGCATGTGCTTTCAGCTTCACTGCTTTTTGTTGTTATTCTTGGGTCCTGTCTTTCATTTTCAGTTGTTTATGTAGATTGTCAGGTATTTGGGTCAGAGACCTTGACTCTAGTCTGATATGGCTCCTTGTCTTCAGAATTGTCTGTTGGAGTAACAGAAAGCTGCTCATGTGAGTCTGAGGCCAGGTGTGGACCTATATCTGCATTTTGATAAAATCCTCAGGAGGGTATCAATTCCCACTCTGACTAGTGAAGAGTGAAAATACAGAATTTTTAAAACAGAACTATAAAACATATCTCTTTTTGAACTCTACAGAATGTGTAACTAGATTTTCAAAAGTAATGAAGAGTACATTTCAGAATTTTTTAAACATAAATATGATGCATGGAACATTTTGTTCCTAAGAGAATAACATCACAATCATGTTCCTATAATTCTTTAAAAAAAATTTCTTTATTCATTTTACACTTATCGTAAAACCAATATTGTTGTCTGTAGGTACATTTATAATTTTAAATTGTCCCCTAATTAGAGATACAGACCACGTTCCAAGGCCATTCTGTGTTAAATTGCTCTAAAGCAACACTTGCCAAATTATAACTTGGAGCTAGCTGTCTGGAGAGCTAAAAAGGCAGTTGTAAGAAACAGTAATGGTTGAGTGTCTGGAATAAGAAAGTTGAAAATATTCAAGAGAAAGTACATGAAACACAGAATCGGTATGATGGCTAGTATTGTAAGGGATACACGGTGAGTGTTGGATACCTTCTTCTACAAAGGAAAGCTTGAAAAAATATTTTCTTCATTTTTAGTCTCCACAAATTTTAAACAGCCTTGACAATAGCACAGAAAACTTACTAATTGCATTTGTAGATTACATGATGTAATGAGGTACAGCTTTCTTAAAGATCTTAAAACTCTCTGTTCCAGAATAGTTATTAAATAGGAATAAGAACAATAAGAGCTGTAGTGTGCAGATGTTATTCTAACAAATATCAGCACTCACTATGGGATAACAAATACAGCCCTACGTGCCAAAATTCCTTCAAACAAAAACTTAGTTTACAAATCAGACTCAGATCAAAATTTACAAGTTAGAAGGGCTGTACTGTGTCAAAATAAAACCCCTAACCAACCCAACAAAAGCAATAACAAAAAAAGGGGAAATGGTTTCAGTGCTCAGCATACTCCAGTCCTGACCTCTGCCCCATCTGAGGTACAAACTTGAAATATGATCCCAAGGATTAATAATTAATAGCTACTTCTGATCTAAAATTGACAGGTTTGGAGAACAATGAAGAATTTCCGGAAGATTACTCACTCAAAATCTTCAAAATACAGAACCGTGTTAAAAAAAAAATGCTCTTGGTAGAGCTGAAAATGTTACAGCCACAGTCTGTATTATCCCCTTCTTACAGCTGTAATTTTTTAAACCATCTGTGCAGATATTTATAGGGAAAAAATATAACAGGAAAAAAGGTAACTGAAATCAGACAAAGGTGCTAACATTTTTTTTTTTCCAGCTTGCTTCAGGTATTCCTAAGTATTCTGGGGAATTGACTATCTATAAAAAACTGTAGAATCTCACATTGTGTTCAAATGTTTTTCAACACTTTTCTAGATTTTTTTAATGCATTCCCATTAAAAGCATTACATTCTTGAGCAGGCCTATTTAAGATAAGCAAAGAGCAATTATAGAACCTTGCTAAATAAAGTGCGAAATTCCTAAGTTTCTTTCCATATGTGTTAGAAAAATACTGGAAGCAAACCTGTTATTGTAAGCTGATCTCTCATAATGAATTTATTTTTACAGTAAACATGGATTTTTTTTTAACTTGGACGCTTTAATAAATTAAAATCACTCCTACCTTAAATTCTTTACGATTTATATTTTCAACAGGGAACACTTAATTTTATTACATGCAGAAAAAAGATCCTACTGTCTTGCTAAGAATCTCTGTATATCTCATATATATCTCATATATACTTATGAGCATAAGTGTATATGCACATATAAATATATTTTAAAAGAGATAGTGTAATGAGTTTGTTCACTGTACATATAATACACCAAAAAAATTTGAACTATTAATACCAAATTCTGAGACTACCAAAAAAATCTGGGTATATTATTTGAATATCTTTTTTTACAGAGAGAGATGAGACAGACATCTGTTATTAAAATTCTGAGGTCTGGTTCATTTTCATGTCAGTAGTGTAAAGTCAGTATAAAAGGAACACAAATATTTGTTTCTTGATCCAATGTTCCCACTATAAAGCACCAAATTAATAAAATTTTTATTTACAGTACATATCCCTCTGTACTTATCACAAGTGTTGGCAATGTTGTTTATTTGGGTTAGTGGTTTCACTCAGTTCAGTTATTATTGATCTTTTTTTTTTCTAAATTCGTATGTCAATCTACCAGAGTCTTAACAACTTTTGTTAGTTAATTTTTATGTAAACACTGATGGGAAACTGTCCATTTTTGTTAAAGCAACTATTGTTGCTCAGTTAACTCATGACTGAACAATTGCGTTTAATAATTTTTACTTTTTAAAAATGTTGTATCTGTGAAGGATTAATTCATCTAGCTACAGATCATCTGTCTGAGTGTAACGAATTGCATTAAATAGACAACACAAGGACTCACATCTTCTCCTATGATCTGACTTCATTTTATAAGATAAGTGGGCTAGCTTCCCTCTCGTTTGCTGTGTAGACAATGGGTGGAGGAGAAAGGAGGCCTTGGAAGTCTCGAGTTAGAAGTCCTACCTGTTCATGTATGTTAGAAATCTACTGTTGCTTCCTAAGTAATGCGTCTTTCTACTCGGAGAGAAAGGCTCACTGTCATTTTGCAGACTTGCTTCATATCTCTAACATAGTCTCAAATTTACAACTTTGAATTCTGCATAACAAGGCTGTTTCCCACGCATGAGAACTGAGAGCGAAAGAAGCTTTAGCATGCACTTGTAAAAATCAGCAGAGCAAAAGACCAGCAATTATTGAGTCGTAATAAGGAAAACAAACATAATTCTCCTTTAAGACAGACAGACAAATATTTTAGAGAAAAAAAAAAAATGTTTGCCCTTAAAGCTAACATCACAAATTAAAGTTTCTCTATCATTTTTGTATAGCACAAACTGTGATTTTCTGTCTTTGTTGGAGATGAAACTTTTCCTGCAGCAGGACAAACTGTGAATCCATTCCACCTTTTTTGGAGCTGCTCATAATGTGTAAAACACATGCTGTGAAGAAGAATGTAAGTCAGTGACAGATGCATTCTATGGAGCTATCTATTTCTGGATGCAAGAGTACTTGAATCTGCAGAAGTGTTTTATCACAGAATCCAGGTTGGATAAGAGCAAGTCCAGTCAGTTTTTTAATATTTCCAGAGAAGGAGACTCCACAACTTCTCTGGGCAGCCTGTTCCAGTGCTCTGTCACCCTCAAAGTAAAGAAATTTTTCCTCATGTTCTGATGAAAGTTCCTGTTTTTCAGTTTGTGCCCATTGCCCCTTGTCTTATCACTGGGGATCAGTGAAAAGAGTCTGGCTCCATCCTCTGCACACCTGCACTTTAGATACTTACCAGCATTTATCAGATCCCCTCTCAGCCTTCTCCAGGCTAAACACCACAGGTCTCTCAGCCTTTCCTCATAAGAGAGATGCTCCAGTCCCCTAATCATCTTTGTAGCCCTCCACTGGACTCTCTTCAGTAGTTCCTTGTCTTTCTTGAACTGAGGAGCCAAGAACTGGACACAAGAATCCAGATGTGGCCTCACTAGGGCAGAGTAGAAGAGGAGGAGAACCTCCCTTGACCTGCTGAGAACGCTTTTCTAAACTCAGCCCAGGATACTACTGGCCTTCTTGGCCGTAAGGGCACATTGCTGGCTCATAGTCAACCTGCTGTCCATCAGGACTCCCAAGATCTTCCCTGCGGAGCTGCTTTCCAGCAGGTCAACTCCTAATCTGTACCGGTGCATTGGGTTATTTCTCCCCAGGTGCAGAACCCTATGCTTGCCTTTGTCGAACTTCATAAGGTTTCCCTCTGTCCATCTCTCCAGCCTGTCCAGGTTCACTGAATGGCAGCACAGCTTTTTGGAGCCAAGAACTGGACACAAGAATCCAGATGTGGCCTCACTAGGGCAGAGTAGAAGAGGAGGAGAACCTCCCTTGACCTGCTCAGAACGCTTTTCTAAACTCAGCCCAGGATACTACTGGCCTTTTTGGCCGTAAGGGCACATTGCTGGCTCATAGTCAACCTGCTGTCCATCAGGACTCCCAAGATCTTCCCTGCGGAGCTGCTTTCCAGCAGGTCAACTCCTAATCTCTACTGATGCATGGGGTTATTCCTCCCCCGGTGCAGGACCCTACATTTGCTCCTGTTGAACTACATTAGGTTCTTCACTGCCCAACTCTCCAGTTTGTCCAGGTCTTGCTGAATGGCAGCACAGCCTTCTGATGTGTCAACCACTCCTCCCAGTTCTAGATTATCAATAAATTTTCTGAGCATACTCTCTGTATCTTCATCCCGATCATTGATGAAGATGTTGAACAACACTGGGCCCAGTACTGACCACTGGGGAACAGCGCTAGTTACAGGCTTCCAATTACGCTCTGCACCACTGATTACAACCCTATGAGCCCTGTTTTTCAGCCAGTTCTCAGCCACTTTACTGTCCACTCATACAACCCACACTTCCTAAGCTTCCCTATGAGGATGTAATGGAAGACAGTGTCAAATGCCTTGCTGAAGTCACAAGTAAAGAATAAGCTATGTTAAAATTCCTTTTTGTTATTTTGAGAAAACTTGAACGAACCTGAAAAAAAAAAATACAAAGTCTTCTGCCAACTGCCAGTTTTGTTTCTATACTGGTTGAATTACCAAGACAACTCTGAAAAATGAAAACGATATTACTTATTCTAGACAACAGTAGCCTTTGGCAGGCTTCAATGGGACAGTCATATTTGCAAAATTCAGACAAGCACCAGGAGAAGTAAGGGACTTAAACTACTGAAAATCGTATTTCTTTAGGTATGCAATCTGGTGGCATTGTGTCATTCTACTGCTTTCACTGCTTCTGAATATGTCCAGAACACAGAATAAAGATCTGTAAAACAAGAACTGTGTCTTCTGCTGTGGATAAGCTTCAAAATTCGGCATATAAATAAAGAAAATTAATTCTTTTCTTTTCCTATTCTAATCTTCTGCCATTACTTTCATACCAATTAACATCCAGTCTCACAAATGTGCGTGTCAGCAGAGTCTCTTTATTAAAGCAAATGTCTGCCCAATCACTAACTTTTTGAGTCTGCTACTTTGTGCTTTCAAAGAAAGCAAAATATATAATGTGATTAATGTAGTGTCATTTAAGGAAATTCATACTTTAAAGGGAGTCAAATGCCCTATTGAACCTTCTAAAACAATGTGAAGCATAATTATCTTCGTTCTCTGGAATTTCAGATTTTACTTCAGCAGTGAATTAAGGGTATAATAAATATGTTTGTCAGTTTAAAGAAGAGTTGACCTCAGAAAGCCTTTCATATTTCAAATATATAGAAAGTTATACGAGGTATAAACAGGAGAATAATGGTCAAGTATGTTTAAAACATACATTATTATTATGACTTTGCTTTATGTCTTTCATCCATTTATATCCAGGAAACTATTTCTTTATAACTCACCCTTGAAGCACAAAAAGATAAAACAAAACAAAACAAAGCAAAAAAAGCCAAACAAACTTTCTTATCACTAAACAGGGAAAACTCAGCAACAACTGATTCCCGAAGCATTGGAATAATTAATCTTGCATAGAAGTTAGTAAGATCACAAAGAAAGGCAAGGTATCCTTGGAATATTTGAGAAATTATAAATTAGTCTGATCAGCAAAAGGAAGTGAGATTTCCATGCCATGAGAGATAAAGCAGAGAACTTCAGATGGATTACTATGAAAAATATGTAAGGCAAGAGAAAACTGGATAATAAACTGTGACAAAAGAAGTTATTATAGAAAAACAAAATCCTGAAAAGGATTGTGAGGGATAACAAAGAAACTGGACAATCAACAGCAAGAAACAGTGTCTGTAACTGAGAACAAAAATTAGTAGCTATAACCAGAAGGTAAATCAATTTTAAATATGTGTGGTAGCAGGTGCAGGTGCATCTATATTTCAGAAAGACACAGCTGTACAAGTACAATTGTATACGCAAAAGTACAACATTGTTAGACTTCCTCATTTACCCCTTAGAGTAAGATAATTATGAATACCTGGGCAACACATACCTAGTGATGTCCTGTAAACAACACTCAAAGAAAAAAAAAAAGGTGGAAGAAAATTTATCATGGAGGGAGATGTTGATAGTGTGGAGTCCTACAGGTATTATTTTGTCACTAACAGATTTACATCTTGATATATAAAACATGACCTTGAGACCAGAACGACTGCTTATAAACATAATCGATACTGACCCCAAGAGAAAGAACTCCTTTCCAATGCCAAGCCATTCTGCCAGAATGAAATGTCCATATAAGTTCTTTATTATTTCAACAAAGCAAAGTGCTAAGGGCTCCTGTTGAAATTGTCTCCGATCACAAAAGGAATTCCTTTTTGTGGAAGAACCTGCTTATTTCAAGCAAAGATGCAGCATAGTCAAGGACAAAGGAAGACTATGTAAATGAAAATTAAAAACAAACCAAAAAAACCATCACAGCTACATAGACACCCATGAAGTATTTCATCATCTTTTTTTGGGGAGAACTCTAAGTGGTGATGAAGAAGCAAATATCATCAAGAGAATAATTGTGATTTTTGAACATGTTCCAAGGGAAATGAGGGCACACAGGAATACTGAGCAACTGATTTGCACAACAGTGCAGGTAAGAGAAGAACGTATTTTGTTACCTTCTATTCTCTTATAAATTTCACAGGAGTCATATTCTTTGGAAGCATAACCTCCGCTTGGGGCAAAAATGAAACTGCTGAGATGAAAAGACTACATCTAACAAGAAAACAGGACTATTATGCAACTACCCACAAAATAAAAATAAATTAATAACAGCAAGACTGTCTTTGAAATACTTCATTTTAGATTCTAAAGAAACAGGACACATGACACTATTAAAGAAGCAGAAAAAAAATTTTCAACCAAATATAAGCATCCAGATTCTGTTATCCTAAATTCTCTTTACAGTTGAAGGAAGGAAAGATGCATTTCTCAGGACTAATTTAATGCACATTATTGTATAGATTTGATGTGCCACTCACTGTAAATGCCATTTTCCCTCCTTAGACTTGAATACAGTCAAGGATATATTCTCAGATTTGGAAACCTGTACTGTAGATATCCAAAAGTACATCAGAGGAACTTAGTAATATTAAATGTGCATAAAATCAAAATGAAGTGTTTTAGCCATTACAAATAACAGCCTAGCTTCTAACATTGTTAAGATTACAAGGGATTACAGCCAATCTTTTAAAATTAAATCTATATGACTACAACCACTCTGTAACATGGAAGAGAAAATACACTTTCACCTGGATAATTAAGGCTTTGCAGAACTACTTACCAGTACTTCAGAATAAGCATAAAGTATTATTAAAGTTGCAATATAAAAAAAAGGTAAAAAATCTTTTCAAAGTCAACAACATCATAAGGCACATTCTAATTGTGTATAAATAAGCAGAGTGTATCAGCCCATCACACAGGAAAACCTGCCGAAATTAATTGTGCTCCATGGGTAGAGAAGGTCAGAGATGATCTGTTCACATTCGTCAGCAGTTTTCAGACTGGGAATATTTTACTCCAAATAAAACATAAGTCATTAGAGAAACACATATACATTTATTTATACACCTAAAACTATAAAAGTGCTACAGCTGATTCGACAGCAAATAGAGCTGACAAAACTCTTTCATATAATGGTCTCAGTTTACGAGCAGAAGGAACAAACTCATCTAATGTAAATTGGCATTTCTGTACTGAAGCAAATTAAACACTTTTAGTTTACACCACAGTGGGGACTGCCCTTAAATATCCAAACATTCTTTACCTTTCCAGAAATTATCTTATGTTGATTCAATAATTTCAGGTCCTTTCTAAACACTGGAATTCCTGTTCAGATATCCTTCCTGAAAAACTTTCATTTAATTTCTTATTATTTTCTTGTATCACAAAGTTGTGGTTTAATCATGGCAGGCATCTAAGCACAGCCACTTGCTCACTCCCATGAAGGAGAATGGGGAAGAGAATTGAAAGGGTAACAGTGTGAAAACTTGTGAATTGAGCTAAAGACAGTTTAATAGGTAAAACAAAAGCTATGTGTTTCAGCTAAACAAATTAAGAAATTCATTCACTCT
>NW_010415651.1:68978-73966 GCF_000710305.1 Buceros rhinoceros silvestris
GAAATATTTCTCTAAGTTTAAATATTTATAAACTTTTCTGTGTGCAAATTTCATGCCAGTTTCTGACTATTTTATAGTTTTGTAAACACTTGTGCGCAGAGTCCTGTGCAATTCTCCACATGTGCAGCTTTGGTTTAGAGGTCTGTATGTCACATACTATGTAGAAAAACAAATATAGAGTGAGTTTAATATACTGGACCTAGTTATTATTCATTGAATATTGGGGCCACCTGAAATTTTCTGCCAGAGGTCTGCTGCCCTTAGGACCATTTCTTAACTGAGCTCCATGTCTGAGAATATGTATCTGTCTAGGGTAGTCATATTCTTTATTTCTTTCATTAATTACCTGAGTAAAATGAAGGTTGAATTAGCTAAACTTTTTCAGATTAATATCATAGGGTATGACTATGAATTAAAATTCAACCTAAGTGTTCCATTCCACTGGATCATAAAAAGGAAGATTTTCTTATTGAATTGTCTGTCTAAAATAAAAATTATAAATATAGCTTTATTATGACAAGCATATGTTCTTCAACTCTCAATTAATTGTTATTAATTTGTTCATAGTGGGCTTTGAAACATGGTGGCAAGCTGGACAGTTTTGACAGATCCTAGATTCCATAAACAGAAGTTTTACCACATCTTTATCAACATTTTCATCTCTACTCAGGAGCAAATCAGTGGAGAATCTAGTTCAGGCAGTGTTTTGTTGAGTAATTGGTCATTCATTTTGTGATAACAAGGGGATGTTAGGGGTAGCACATCAAAGACATTAATTATTTTTAAAGCATGTACCCCAATGTAGTGGAACTGTTTGTATATGCTATTTTATATAAAGTATTTTATGTCCATGATGCAGAAATGTATAACTGGGACATAAATGTATGCCATAGAAAAAGAAGCAAAGCATTTTCTTAAAAAAAAAAAGGTAAGTAACAATGTCCCTCATTTCAGAATAAGATAGTCACCCATACCCTCACAAACAAGCAATAGTGTCACTCCAGACCAGAATTAAACTCTAGCCTTTAAAACACATTCTTCAAGGACTATCTGCCAGTTGAAGTGAGGAACTTGTGGAAGAGCAATCACGAGGATTTTGAGATCCCTTACCCTCCAGCTGCTAGTCCAGAACGACATTGATTTCCCATGTACCATGTACATATGCTTATGTTTCCAGTTCTATTTGGAGATCTCAGTCTTTCAACATATACAAGGTATCACATGTGTTTCAGATATCAATATTTTCTGTAGAAACATATGAATGAGCTAGGGTTCTGAATTATGAGAGGAGATTTAAGTCTAATTTTAGTTAGCTAAAGAAATGCTTGAAGAGCCACTTGATGTGCCCTGAGATATTCTACCTGGCCTGTGGTTTTCACTCTGGAAGGATGGTCTCCTAGAAATGCTGTGCCATACCTTCCTGCAGAGTATGGCTTAGATTCTCTAGTGTGTTTCAAATTACTCTAGATACTATGCCTAAACAATGAACACAGAAAATCTTTCTTCTTTTTTTTTTTTTTGCTATCTAGAGAGCTCATCTCACTAAATGTACTATAAAATTAATAACTCTCTGAATTCCATTGTATGTGCTGACTATACCTTCAAGAAAACTTTTTTTTTTTTTTTTTTTTTTGCTATCTAGAGAGCTCATCTCACTAAATGTACTATAAAATTAATAACTCTCTGAATTCCATTGTATGTGCTGACTATACCTTCACTGACTGTAATGGACTATGCATAAAAATTGCCTTGCTTTGAGTGTAATGACAAAAAAAAAAAAAAGAGAAAAGAAAATTAACCGAGGGATTAAATGTGTGATATTGACCTGTAATACAGAATGAATTACTCTTGAGTGAGTAATAGAACATAAGTGTTATAAACATTAGAACAGTTACACACATATATTCTCTCACATGTCCTATGACTTATACTCATCATAATATCTACTGAGACTTGCTTTTCTGAAGGAAGCATTACAGGTCTTACAGTATAATGTTTTAGTCCTTCTCAAATCCTGTAGGACAACGTTACATGTGATTGAGTCTTATAGGATTACCTCACAGTCATCTAGAAATCCCTTTAATCCATCAGAAAATCCTTAGGATTGTTTTGTAAAGTAACGAAGGAACACAGGTCTGACCAAGTCTGCTTCTCTCACAAAGCAGGTCCCTCAGGATACAAGAATCATATCCACAATTTCATGCAATATTGGTGGCACTTTCCATTTCAGTTTAATAAACTTTTTTGTTTTGGGACAACATGGCAACAATATACATATATGCAAATATGCACAGTGTAAAAGAGAGGTCATAGGTTAAGAGGAAGACTCATTCCCGTGATTGTTTGGTTGTGGTTTTAAATTTACCGCTGTAATGGAAAAGTTTGAGAATATATGTAAGAATGTCCATATGTACATATATTTTTATCTTTGGGCAGTGTGCATGTGTGCAAGAAGAGTGTGTTTGCAAAACCCATCTGGAATTTCACCCGTTGAAGGATTCGAAGAACAGCAAGAGATTCTGTGGGTATAACAGCAGCAAAAGGAAAACCAAGAAAAATGGGAGCCTGCTGCTGAAGTGGACAGTCAAGCTGGTGACAAAGACCACAGAAAAGACTGAAGTGCTCAATGTCTTCTTCAAATCACTCTTAATTGGTAGACCTGCCTTCTGCCATTCTAGATCCCTGAGACCCATGGACAAGTTTGAAGCAAGGAAGACTTATTTCTTCTCGAAGTAATTTTAGGAAGACTTACTTTAAGGTGGAGGAAGATCAAACTGGATTTACCCAAACTGGATGTATGGAAGTTCATGTATCTTCATAAGATACATCGAGTGCAGAAGAAGCTGGTCAATGTCTTTGTGTGGTCATTCTTGATTACATTTGAAAGAAAGTGGGTGACACACCAAATGGTTGCATTGCCATCAGAAGGACATCAAGAGGCTGGAGAAATGAGCAGACAGGAATCTCCTTCAAAGGAAAATGCTAAGTCCTGTACGTGGGGAGGAATAACCCCATGCATCAATACAGGCTGGGGGCCAACTGGCTGAGAATCAGCTTTACAGAAAAGATCCTGGTGATCCTTGTGGACAAGTTGAACAAAAACAAGCAACATGCCGTTACTGCAAAGAGGACAACAGCCTCTTGGGCTGCACTAGGAAGAACATTGCCAGCAGGTCAAGGAAGACGATGCTTCTTTTTTACTCAGCCCTGGCAAGACACATGTAGAGTTCTTTGTCCATTTCTGGGTTGTCCATAAAAAGAGAAAAACAGACATATTAGAGCAAGTCCAGCAAAGGCACATGAAGATGTTTAATTGGTTGGAGCATTTTTCCTAAGAGGAAAGGCTGAGGGAGATGGGACTGTTCAGCTTGGAGGAGAGAAAGGTGAGGGAGATCCCATCAATATTTGTGAATATCTGATGGGTGGGATTAAAGATCAGTCCTGACTCCTTTCAGCCATAGCCAGTGACAGAATGAGAGAAAATGGGCAGAAACTGAAATACAGGAAATGCTATTAAACATAAGATTTTTTTTTTGTTTTGCTTTGCTTTGCTTTCCTTTGCTTTGTTTTGTTTTGTTTTGCAGCTGGTCAAACACTGATACAAGTTTCCCAGGGAGACTGTGGAGTATCCATCCTTGGAAACACTCAAAATCCAACTGTATGAGGTCCATGTATTCTTATCAGAAGAAAGAATCATTATGATTTGAGTACCAATATCCTTTTTAAATTTTTTCCTAGTCTCCAGATTTTCAATAACTGAGTATAAAATTATTTACTATCAAATAACAGAAAATATGTGCCTCTGTTCTAAAAAAAAAAAACAAAAACAAAAAAAAAAAACCCCAACCAGAAAACACCCAGATAATTTAATTTCTATGTTCTGGGTTTTTATAAATGCTGACAGTGGATAGTAACACAGTACTCACTTTTAAGAATGAGATTGGGTGATTAAGAAGCAAATATAGGTTGACATAATGTCGCAGGTTAAAACTATGTGGCTGTTAAAACCAAAAGGGTTTCATGACGACAGGGTTTTTGATGGAATGTAAACCCACCCAAAACCTTTGCAGCTCATCACAGCTTGAATTCAAAGCTTTGTTTAGGCAAAGGAAAAACAAACACAGGTTTAACATAAAGGGGGTGAGAACAGAAGAGTTTTAATAGTGAAAAGCCCAAAACTCAATAATTTAAACAGGACTGGAGAAGAGAGATAGAGGAAGAGATTGATAAACACATAAATAGGCATATACAAGTATAACACAGTCTCCCATCTCCACCCACATCTCCCGCTTACAAACAAAGGACCCGCCACGTGGTCGCACTGCCAGTGGAGGGGGGAGGAAAGGAGTTTTTGTCCATGACCTCGCAAAATTTTCAGTCCAAGAAAACTTCTCCTGGGCAAACCTTCACATGGTAATGTAGTCCTTCCTTCTCCGGGGTAGCTGGGAGGAGACTCGAGTTTACCAAGGGCAGAATTCCAAGGCTTCTTGCTCTCCCCATCTTCAGAACGGGAAACTGACCGGAAACTTCAGGGAATGCCTGTGGGTTCCCCGCATCTGTGGAGGCTCTGTGCTGAGCAACTAGAACCAGCGCACGTTTCGCTTTGCCATGGGTATCTGTCCTCTCTGTGCAGAATGTGGGGGCCTACAGCCGGTTTTACCCCTTCCTGGGTTGAACTCAGTCCAAGGTGCCCCCACCCACCCCCCTCCCCACCAGTAATCGGCAAAGCAGAAAGGTCTACCTGCTTCGCAGAAGGAATCTTTTCACTGCTCCAGGGGTGTGGAGGTAACTGCCCATGTTCTTTTCTCTCTCCAATGAAAAGTTCTCTCAGTCCCAGGGGTGGAAATTCCAAAGTGCCGTGGCTTGTCTGAATTCGAAAGTGCCACGTGGTTCACCCAGAGAGGGAGTGTCTCAAAACACCCCTTTTCATGCCCTTATTCGCATAGGTGTGCCTGAATATCACTTCCCTTCTCACGACACATGGGAAC
>NW_010415651.1:74081-97869 GCF_000710305.1 Buceros rhinoceros silvestris
CGGTTCAGGGGAAAGGCGAAAGGAAGAACAAAAGCTGACCACAAGGCTGGTGCCATTTTCAAACTGTCACACATAAGAAAGAACCTGTTGAATTAATACAGCTTAATACTTGATGTAAATGCTGTCTATTTTAGTAGGAAGTCAAACTTTTGAAAGATATAAAAATAATGAACTATAAATGAATTATTGTAGCTGTAATACAGGCTATCTGGTCAAGATGCATCCTTCCATTGCTAGTAAAAGTATTTCAGCAATGGATCTCTATAAAGCCCTGATTTTTTAGTAACATCCATGGGCTATATTCATAAATGGAAAAACAAACTTCAAAGCTTTGTACAGCAAGAACTATGATTTGACTTAATTATGAGATTAGAGACAACAATGCCTCGGAGACTATAAAATCAGAATTAGGGGAGTGTGTGATATTCTCAAGTGCTGTCTATTATTATGAGTTTAATGAAATAAATGCAATTGCAACACTACATACCAGGTGAATCTGACACGGTTTATAATTTTCATCCTTCTTCTAAAATTGGCTCCTGACTTTAATATCTAAACTTTATTAAATCACCTCAACTGTCTGAGCACTGGTTTTCAAATATTTGAAATAAAGAAGTGTGCACTTCCCCTTTCTGATACAACTCTTTAGAAACCCCTACAGGGATGAGTTCAATGTATGTTCTGCATAATTTCATGATCCTGGGTGGCATTGCATCAAACCGCATGACAGTGATTTGTGAGCATGCTATATGAGACTTTTTATTGCCGTCTTTTTATGATAATAGACCACATTACATAGCATCATATACATATTATCAATATTTTCTTATAATACTGTAATTAAAGAAAATTTGTACACTTTTATCATATTAATATTCCAGTTGATATTTTACTTCATTCTAGATTGAAATCAGGCTTTACCAATAAAGCTAAAAGCACAGTTTTCTAATCACACGTGAAATTGCTTTGTTCCCTTCCATCGGCAAAGTCTGAAAGTAATGTTACTTGTTTATTTTTATTCGCAACTTAGCTAATCAAGCTAAATTACAAAAGATTGCACACTTACCGAAATACTGCCTCTAGGACATACTGCTTCTCAGTGCTTTCTCATTGTTGTTGTCTTTGCAAAGGCACTTCATAATTGTGATGAATTAAATAATTCTCTCCTAAATATTTCTCTTTATATATTCACACTCTATACACCATGACAAATCACACTGGTCAGTTTAAACGATCACTGATCCAAGACTCTGATAAAGTACTTCGACCAAAACTAGCCTAGAATATCACCAAGGTACAGGAAGTTAGTTACGGATACCTTCCTTTCATTGGCTTATAGGTACAAGCAAGTGGGGAAAGGTGTGCAGATGGAGAAGGTAGAACTGGAGGAAGAATTTCAAGAAAGCACAGAAATGGGAACCTAAAGCTCAGCCTATGATATTAATTCAAATGAATAAGGGCAAGTACATTGAATCTGAGCCACAGTGGCATGTTGTGGCTCACATCCATATGGCTAAACTACTACATCTATATTGCTTGCTGTGACTATTTCCTTACCTGTGCTGCCATCCACAATTTTGTCATTGCCCGAAACAGAGATTGTTGATATGATTAGGAACTATGCGAGGGCATGTAACAAGTAGCCAGCATGGATAATCACAGACTATTTCTTGATGTCATGTTCAGATCCTATTTAGTTTACTAGTACAGACAAAGACTTTAATATCATCTTCCATCTCACTGTTTCACATGTATAGCTCCTGTAAGTCCCTATGCCATTTACTGAGCTCAGCAGGGAGCGATGATGAATGGGATAAGAAATAAAATACCATTCTCACTGAGCTGAGCGATGGACTGCAGGACTTCCCTGCATAGAGGCAAACCTGGAAAGCTGTTCAGGAATCAGGTGTACCAGCTGGATCTGCAGAATCAGAGCAAACTGACCTTTCATGGAGACACTGACTTAGCCCTTCCTCTAGCCCATTTTTAAACTCTTGTACCACAATGTCATAGCATAAAGTGTTGTAGTACAGAATATCAGCTGAATTTCCTTGAATTTTACCACAGGAGAACTCCAGAGGAAACGGGAAACGTCGTCCACATGTTAAGATGGCAGATAAATAGAATTTAAAATAAAATTCACTCAAAAATAGTTCAAACAAAATAATTAATACATTATCCCTAGACTTCAGGTTGAATTCAGGAAGAGAGAGCATGCAATTTGTTTTTAACTCTCTGTGTTCTGGTGTCAAATCCTGGCAAGTTTAGTACTATAGGTAGAGTCACAGAATAAATGTCACTTATACTCAAAATTACATTTCAGTTGCAGTCTAAGTAGGTAGCTGAGTATGTAATTCCTGTCTAGGATGCTTATGTTCTGTAAATGCGCTTCAAGTGTCTTGTTAGAAATGTAATTATTTAAGAATTCATTATGTTTAATTTATTTTTTAAAGTTAACAGACTTATTAGGTGCTCATTATTTAAAAATCAGACACTAAAATTAACTAATTATACAATCAATTAGGAACTTGTTGACTTAAGTCCAAAGCTCACTGTGCTCTGTAATTTAGAGAAAGTCCAATACAAAAGCTTGTTCTAAGAGTGAAATCTGGACCTTTTTAAGTCACTGGCAAAACTTCTTTTGACCTTTGTAGGCTAACATCCATATATATTCAAAATATTGTGTGGAGTCCAAATCAAGAATAGTATTTTCATGTTTAATAATTTCCATGTCTTTTCAGTTGTTTCTGTAGGAAATCTCAGATGTAGTGTAATTGCATTCATGATAGTGTTACCTACAGCCTCCTCATGTTGGGTGAGATTGTGGAAATCTGCTGTCAGTTATTAGAATTTGAAAACCATACCAGAGAAAGAAGAATGATTTCTCCAATTTTCACCTTGTGGTTTATCATTTAGTTTTGTGATGACAACAGTATGATGTGTCTATAAGATACACAAGTAAAACACAAAATATCCAGGTCAGAATTTAAATGCAACATATTTTGAACCCTTTGAACAGGTCACTCACTCCAAGCTGCCATGGTCTAAGACCCCAACACTAACAAGTTTATTTCTATCACAAAGATAAAAATAGCCAGGTCATGGGTCACTGGGCCTTGTTTCTTTAGAGCTACCTTGCACACCTAGCAAGGCTAGATGTAGCTATAGTCATAATGGGAAAGACGGATAACAGTGCAGGGCTAGGGGCAACACCTGCAGGTGCCGCTAAATTGTCGGGCACCGATATTCCATAGTGAAGTCAACCATGTTGTAGGTTGATAAAATTTGCCTTACATTCTAATGGAATTCCGACTATCGGCACAGCCATGTAAGTGTAGGTACTTAGGATTAAATTTCTGAAGGTGGTAGCGAACACCTCAAAAACTACTCAAGCATTCAGTCTTATTGTTGGCTATTTTTATTCACTGTGATGTGGGTTTTTTTTCTGAAGGAAATGCTGTGATTTGAACCCTTACTCAACTTGTAAACTTAAATCAATGGCTTTCGTCGTAATAGTGACAGTCTACAACCTGAGTCTTCTGCTAGTAAAGTATAGTCAAAAGACTATAGAAATTGAAAATAAGCATCCCAAGCCTCTGGTTTAGGTAAAGAAATGTCATTTATGTTTTGTGGTCAGGGTAAATGAAAATACGAAGTCAGAGGAATAAAATAACTTCATGTTGCTAACCTATACAAGATGTAAAATGAAAATATGCAGCATTCCTCCATCTATTTCTGTGTTTTGCAGTTAGAAATTTGAATCTTTACTGAGCTCATCAACCTACAGGAATACAGGGTAGTTATGTTTGCAAAATGATCAAGGTTCACTTGATAGTACTTGTGGCTTCCTCTTCCTTGTTAGAATGTTGAACATTACTTGAATTAGGAAAATTAACTAAATTTCCATTCCATTAGATCTATTTTTTGTATCCTTTTAATGATTTCTCTATCTGTAGTTTTACCCTAAGCATAACCTCGTATGGAGTAATTTTTTTTTTAATATATTTTTTAAAAAATATCCATTTACATGAATTTCCACATTATAAAATAAACTGTACAGTTCTAGAACCATAATTACTTTAACATCCTCAGAAAGCACGAACAGATGAACATTATGAGTTTCAATGAGTCTATTCACATCTTTCTTACAATTAACCCAGACTGGAGGAAATAAAGCAAACAGTCTGTTGTTTCTTCTATATGACTCAGACATATTTCCTTTTCTGCTTCAGGCAGCAGTTATGCAAAATATGATCTGAATCATGATCTTCAGGAAGAGTGGAGAACTCTCACTCTTCCTCATAGTGAGAAATCCCTGGTCATGGGTCAATCATGGGTTGATGCCCAGGTCATTGAACTTCCATCAGAATTCTGTCCAAAAGAGCACTGAACCTCAGGATTTACCCACGTCCTCAGATTGCCTTGTCTTTTTTCATTCAAAGTATATTACTTTCTTAAGAGAAAACAATTTTTTATAGAGATTCCATTTGACCATATAAGAGCTATCCAAGCTTCCTACATATTTATACCAGAATTTCTTCCCTTCTAAATCTCTCAAAGAATAACTCTGTGTTCTGATATTGATTATCTCTCTCAGTACTGATAACTGGCTTCTTTACTTTGCATCACTAATTTCACCAGTCTTTTTCCCTCTTGCCTTGACACCTTCCAATATAACAGGACCAGTCTTAGCTTTTTAAACTTCAGAATTTGCTGTCTACACAGAAATCACGTGGTTTTTCTTCAGGTGTCCGGACATGTTTCAAGATAACCTCTTCTATCCAGAAAGCTGTCTGCATGAATGGGAGACCATAATCTTCCAGCTTGTCCTCCTGCTGAACCTTTATGCTTTAGGTAAACACACCCTGTCTTCTCAGAATTTAAAATGTAAAGTGTGAATCATCAGTTTGGTTTTGTGGTCTGTATTTTTTTCTTGCCAAAGTGACCGGTTTGAACAACTGAGACTTGGAGACTTATTAAATTGCCTAAACAGAAATATCAAATACTATTATTTGAGGCATTTGGTCTGAACTCCAGATGCTGCTTCCAGGAGAACATGGGCTTACTGTCAATATCATGAAGATATTTTGGTTGTCCTTGGGGATTCTACAGAAAGAAGATTCTGAATTTGGGTACATAAATCTGATAGAGGGGATTTGGCACACTGTCATGAACAAAATAAATTCTCAGAGTTCAGTTACCTTTAAAAAACAGATATATTCTATGCGAATGTCAGTAAAGAATGCACGGTTTGAATTTCTTGCTTTATATTTGAAAACAGATTTGGGTTTAGGTTCAAAAAGATTTCTTCAACTTTTAATAAAGGTTTCTTCTGAAACCATTTGATGTCAGTGGAAAGAGTCCAAAATTACTTTTGCCTTGAATCAGATCATAAATTTCACTGCCCATATATCTTTGACCATTATAGCCTACTGTCTGTCAACTTTTCAGTCTGTAAGGAAGTAATTTTTCACTGTTGTTAGTAATGTTAATTTCAATCAATATTACTTTATACACCATATGTTCAAGCTTTTCCTGAAGAGACGCACAGAAGTAACAAGTATTCATGACAGTTGACGCTATCTCTGAAAGCCATATTGATTACTAAGAGAGTCAAATATGGATTTATTAAATTTAAAATAAAAAAAAACCCTCTTGAAGTGAAATATAATGTTTCATACAGACACTTAATATAAGCAGAAATTACTTTTCCTTCATGGAAAATTAAGTTTTTTTTTTCTTCCTGTTAACATTTCAATTGAAAGCATTTCCACTCATTTCCTTCTTAATGGACGTATAAAAATAGCAATAGCCTTCAAGTACTGGGGCTTTTTTTTTAAACAAAAAAGTCCTTTTTTATTAAGAACCTTAATAAAGTCTCTAAATAGGAGTGAAGCAAAGAGTAGTGCAATCAAATTATTTCTTTCAAATCAGTAAATATACACTGATTTTTATACTGGTTCATAGTGGTGCCCAGAATGGTCATTTTTCCTGGTGGTCACCCAAAGCAGAAAACTCATGCAATACAGTGTATCAGATTCAGGCACCTTTTTACAGGCTAACAGTGCCGTATTTCCTGAAATTGTGTGACTCTACCCAAAAATTCCTTCATGCAGGAATTTGCATATTTAAAGTTTAAGTTTTGAAAAGAAAATTAAGTATCGCAAGAAAAGTAAACTATCAATCACTTAGAAGATCCTGCTGGGGGGTAAGCGGCATATGTAGATAATTGACCACAGTACAGCTAAAGCAATGCTATGGTGCAAACTGCAGGCGTAGTTCACTCATTCTGCAGACTGCAAGACTGGAAATGCAATGTAGGTTGTTATGGGGGTGCAGATTAGTGGATCTGCTGAAATCCTGCTGATTTCAGTTGGATTTCAACAAGCAGCAGATGAACAGCTTTCAGAATAGGCAGCCAAACATCTATGTGAACCATTTGTACCAATTTCTCTCTCTCCTTTTTTATTTCCCCAAAAGAACAGGCTTTTAAACTTACATAACTTCTCAATACACTCAACTACTGAGACATTAAAGATACTTAAGATATTTATATAATTTGAAATACAGTGGTATCTGAAGGTGTTATCTTCAGGTATATATCTTTGGTGTCATTTTTAGATGTGTGTCTTTAGTTAGTTCTTAAAATGGTTTCTTTTAAGGCAGAATGCTTAATTTAGGAAATTATTCTTCTATCTTCTGTCAATGACTTCAATTTTATTTCAATAATATGATATGGGCATTTAAAATACATAAAAACAAGTAATCCCTAATACAGGTTTAGTATTTAGTACGTTTAGTTTAATGAGAATCCTTTAATGCTGTCGTTGTGTTTTTAACCATGACAACAAAAGTGACTGCAGTAGTTGCTATAAACTTGAAGGCTCCTTGTGTATCACAGCATTCAAAGCAAATAAGCTAACAAATAAGAACATGTTATCTTCCAATAATAAAATGTTTCTTGCACTCAGGTCAGAACCAGCACAGGAATTTGTGTCGATTCACAGATTGATGGTATTTTAAGAGGGTGGAAATAGAGATTTAGCAGGGACATTGGAGAAATGGGCATAGTACGAATTTATGAACCGAATTCCTTTGCGCAGGAAACTGCTGCTCTGTCTAGAATCCCTTCCCCACCAATACCTTTTTTTTTTTTTAACCTTAGACAAAGGAGTCTAGAGCTTGGAAAAGATTGGAGAGGGTCTTAATTTTTTTGCCTCTTATTCTAAATATGAAAAATAAGCTTTGACATGTAAGCAACAAAAACAAGTAAAGGATTATTAGTATTACAAATGTAAGCTTATGTTTCTCTGAAGTAAGTTATACCAAGGATGTTCCCATTCAGTAGTGGACTGTGTTAATTCTGGGCAAAAAGTCAAGACAGGAATAAAATTAAAATGCTCTGCCTATTAAAAAGATCTCCTAAAACAGTCTTAATGGTGACTATGGTTAATTGATAAAAATGTCTTCATCTTTCTGTAGAAAAATTAATGTAAATACAGGTGTTCCTCCCAGACGTCAGGAAAATAGAGGAAATGATCTATTCATCTTGTCTTAATCCTAGCCTAGCTGACTTAGAGGATCAACACTACATTTAGACAGAATTGCTAATGAAAATCTCATACTAAGCTAGAACTTTAAAAATAATAAAATACAATTTTCTTAGGAAGTCCTTCTTGTTATTAAAATGTTCTTAAACAATCTTTTCAATCTATTGTACTTGGGCTGATATCATATAACCTGGGTTTCTAAAGATGTCCTTAGATCCTTTCTGGCTATAGAACATTGCTTATATAAGAAGGAATAACTTTTAATTCTTTCAGTTATAAATTTAAGTCTAAATTTGAAAAAGTATTTTGTTGGAGGAAAAAAGTAACAATAACAGAAAGTAATTCCTTATTGAAAATTACTGTTTTATTGACTCATCTTTTGTTTCTCCCAAACATTCCGACTCTAACTTGCTACTACTGCACCCTATTTTTTTCTGTAATCTTTGTCTTTCTTTGAATTTAAATGTTTTGTGAAAGAGAATATGTCCTTGCAGATGCATTATGTGTGTCCCTATTTACACAGAGCATGATTAATTTATGAGACCACATTGATTTATGTTCTTCTAAAGAAGCATATATTTTTAAATAGCTTTATTAATTACTACAAAGAAAGAAGGAAGGAAGGAACAGAAGAGAGAAAGGAGGAAGGGGAGAAGGGGAAAAATGGAATAGAGTATAGGAAGGAAGGAAGAAAGGAAGGAAGGAAGGACCCTTTTATTTTCTCTTCTAGCACTTTATTGTACTTAAATACATCTAGGATTATATGTTGGGATGCTTAAATGCTTTACAAAAACTTCTAAAAAGGAGCTCATATTTCCTTTTTTACCTTTCAGTCTAATAATATTTATGAAGTTCTTCCTATATATTGTAGAAGGGTTGTGAAGTGAGTGCTGAATAGGCAATATTTTCGTTCCCTAGATGCTGTTTTGAGAGGCCAAGAATTTGAATGAACAGAGGTACACAACAAAGGCTGTTAATTAAGGATTTGAGACCAATATGGTTCTACAGTGTGGTATTATTCTTGATCTGCAAACACAGACACTTACAAAGACAATTATGTCAGCATCTCTCTTATCCCTCAGTTCACAGGAATAAAAACCTTCACAATTATGTTTTGGTTGGTTTATTTGTTTGTTGGTTTTCCTTCTCCTGCTCCTTTTCTTTTGACTTTCCCCCCCCGCCCCCCCCCATATTCTTTGTCCTATATTCTCTATTCTATATTCTCTATTCTCCTTTTCATATTACAAATTTTAATCTCATTTTATTTTTATTTCATGATTTATTCTTAGTCTCCTTCTTTGCCCAGCCGAAGTCCTTGTTCTGTAATGTGTGCAATTGTGTGTACTTACACCTAATATCCCCAGAAGGAACAGAAGCACTAAGAAAAGGAAGTCTAATCAAAGGGGAAAAAAACCCTAACAAAAAAGATATACTAATATTAATGAAAAGAGTTAGCAGGCAGACCAAACAGTTTTTTTTTTTTCCTGTTGGTCTTCTCCATTCCTTTTTCATTTGGTGAGTATTTAATATAGTTTTCCTTACGCAATTCTTTCCCCAGACACATTTGGAATCACCTCTGAAATATCTTTTCTTTGCCTTTTTGCTAAGAGAATAGCATCTTTAGTTTCTAAAGAATTGCCCTTTACTTCCAACCCCCTGAGCTCTTTGTGGTAATTTACTTCACCTAGTTTACTTGTCTTTATTTTGAGGTCAAGTTATCTTCATTAAGCTGCAGTTGGCACAACTCCAGCCTAAGAATGGGTAACAGGGCAAGAAATAGAACAGGATTTCATATAGAGAGATGCACGTTCTTCGACTGCTACATAGCAGCACAGCTGCTTCTTTTTCTTGCCACTGCTCCTGAACTTGATTTGTGCAGTTAAGGAGCTGGAAAGATACTGTGGCATTTGCAGTGGATTTGCTGGTCCTGTGAGCAGGGGATGGAATGTGTACAGTTCTAGGCACCCTAGGCATCCTGAGTTCCCCTGGTAAACCCATGTACCTCTGCTTATATTGTCATCCTCACTTTAATTCAGTCTTTCACTTATGCATGTAACATGAGAGCTAGCCACATTATGCAACATACTTTTTTGTAGAGTGCATAAACAAGATCTATATGAGCTAGAAGGAGTATCAGAAGCAGCCTAAAGAAAAGGGCATGGAGTTCTGCATGACTGGATCTAGTTTGCTTCTCATCTGGGATCTGTAGTTGCATTCAAGTCTATTAAAGTTGCAGAACCATGGGTCACTAGGCATGGGTCATCCTGCAGGTACATCAAACAGTGTATCTTCTTCTAACGCCAAGATGTGAAATATCTAATACTAACACCACACATCAGTGGTTTCCACTCACAAATCAATCCATGGACCCAAAGAATACAAAACTGCAAAGATGTGGGTAATTTGTGGGGAGGTAAAAGGTACAAAGAAAATCAATACACTTGTTATGTGACGGCCAGCAAAACCAAACTAACTCATTTCATGCAAAAATCCTACAACTGCCCTACTCCAGAATAACTTTTGTTTAGTTTTATGTTTTAATTTATAGCCCTTCCCCTGCCATTTTAGTATAAAGGGTGCTATTTGCACATGGTACAGAGTGGTCAGCATAATGTAAATTAGTGAGATAGTACAGGATTTTTGAAGTCATTGATATATATTCATAACACATTATATTAATTTACATGTGATTCATATATTTTTCTTCTGTTTTCTATCTGTCTATATATTGGTGAGTTATTTCCTCTTCTTTTCTGGTTCCTGAAATTTCTTTCTGTTTCTTTTTTTTTTTTTTTACCCCGTACTTCCAATTTAAGCCCAAATTCTTTTCTCTTAGTGTTCTCTGTTTTTATTATTTTTTAACTTGTCTGTCTGTTCTTCACTCTCTTATCTTAATCAGGTATAGCATAGGAAGTTGTAGACATGAAGCTAGGAAATGGACATCTGGTGTATTTACTGCTATCTGATGTGATTTCTCCATAAGACAGTAGTGTTCTATGAAAGAAGGAAAATTTTGAAGTAAAAGTGAGAAGTACCAGAGAAGGAACATAAGGGCTCAAAGAGAGGTGGAAAGACAACTACCGCAAAGACAAGATTTTCTTAGTTTCTTTGTCTGATTTATCATTCTCTGATTTGATCCTGAAATTCCTATAAAATGATTTTTTCAGATGTTCTATTTTATAACCATTGACCAACTAGCAAGTTCCAGGACTTTGGAGAATCTCCATATTTGATTCAGGGTTTGCTGCCACAGAGTTATTTGGCATGTCTGACATTGCATAACATTTTGATTTTAAGGAGTGGGAAACTCCGATGGACCTCTGATGCTCAACCCTAAAGAGACACAGGAAAATTATAACAGTTTTAGATTTGTTTAAGACTTAAGATTATTGTTTTTGTTTTGATGTTGGTTTATATTTAAACACATTTTTTGAGAAGAAGTTAAACTTTTTTTTTAAATTTGGTCAAGAGGTAGCAGTCATTCTGTGACTCACATCAAAAAAGTCCCTGTTCTTTATACATTTTTAAGGAAAAGCAGTGGTTTAACCCCAGCCAGCAAGTAAGCACCACACAGCCGTTTGCTCAGTCTCCCTGCCAGTAGTATAGAAGAGAGAATCAGAAGAGTGAAAGTGAGAAAACTTCTGGGCTGAGATAAAGACAGTTTAATAGGTAAAGCAAAAGCCATGCATGCAAGCAAAGCAAAACAAGGAATTCATTCACACTTCCCTTTGACAAGCAGATGTTCAGCCATCTTCAGGAAATCAGGGCTCCATCACGTGTAACAGTTACTTGGGAAGACAAATATCGTCATTCTGAACATCTTCCCCTTTTCCTCTTCTTTCCCCAGTTTAAATGCTGAGCATAACATGATATGGTATGGAATATCTTTTTGATCAGCTGGGGTCAGCTGTCCCTGCTGTGTTCCCTCCCAACTTCTTGTGCACCCCCAGCCTACTCACTGGTGGTGTGAGAAGCAGAAAAGGCTTTGACTCTGCATAAGGCACTGTTCAGCAGTAACTAAAACATTCCTGTGTTATGCACACTGTTTTTAGCACAAATCCAAAACATGGTCCCGTACTAGCTACTACGAAGAGAAGCAACTCTATCCCAGCCGAATCCAGCACAGGATAAGGTATTTGTCCAAAGCACAGCTTATTGTCTGATATGTCTCATATGTCTGCCACTCTATGCTGTGGTACAGGACTGATCTGCAATAAAATCCACATTCATGATTTCTTGACACCATATCCTGATTCCATAAGAGATGAAGACTTCCACTGACCGTTTCTAATTGCTGCCTACCTTTCTGAAGGAAACCAAAGCATGTGAGCAGAGAGAGAGTGTTAGTACGCTTTGATACTCTGAGAACGATGGCCAAAGGATGGGAAGTGAGGGAAGCTCCAAGAACCACCTTTCCTTTGAGAGCAGGACCTGGAACACTCCTCTTGGAATGCAGCTCTCATAGCACCCCATGCAGAGATCCCAGGCATTGTGCAAATTCAACCACTGTAGAAAAGGGTGACAGAATTTGTTTCTACTGGACTTTTTTAAACATTTTGTACTCTTAGAACACTCTATACACTACACATTTTCTTACAAAGATTCAGCAGAGAAGAAACTGTTCAATGAATCAGTAAGGAAATATTTCAAGGAGTTCTATCTCTAGATTGATTTTTCTACTAAGTTAAACGAAGAAGGTTTACGATGGTCTTATTTCTCTGTGTGTGCATATGTTTTCAGATGTTTACAGAACGAATGTCTAGATGTGATTCAGTGAAGAGTCAGGAGAACAATTCAGTTACCTAAGTGAATTGGTGTCAAATGCCATTTAAAACACCCTCGGGCATCTGAATAGCACATACAGAAATGAAATCAAGGTCTTCTGTTCACAGGATAGCAGGATAAAAAAAAAAAAACAACCAGCTTCTCATTTGTGTTGACATCTATACTATCTCTTCACTACCAGCTGAATGAAACTGAAAGAGAAGTGAACCAAATACAACACTGAAGATAAAAATATCACTGGAAAAATTAGTTTTCATGGAAAGTCAGAGTGAAGGCTGAGGTACTCATTGGGGAGATAATCTACAAATTAATTCAAATGTAGTCAAATTGAAAAGAACAGCACACACTTTTTAAAATGTTGTATTACTATCAAAGTACACTTTGTTATTCCTTCTGGACTGCCCAAGATATCTCTGCTACTGCCTTCAGAGTATGATGGTAGGTGGAAAGAAAGAATAAAGTCATTTCCATTGATGCTTAGAGTTTGCTGCCTAATATAATCCTCCATTCCAGCTGATCTATTGAAAATAAATCTGTTTAGAATTAAAACAAGTAAAATATCACAAAATTCCTCAGTACAGAAATGCAAAAAAAGTATACAGTTATAACAGCAAAAACAATTGGATAAGCCCAAACATTTTGTCTGACTAAAACAGAAAGTATGTTATTTGATAGTGCTTCTTCCTTTCATGTAGACTTTTATTTAACTTATGGAAGAATAAATAAATTGATAGAACATAAAAAATAAAAGAGTGTGTAAAAGAAATTTTCTATTACATTATACAGCATGTAAAGTGAAAATTTTCTATAATTTTAGGATCTGTATTACATTATTGCAGATGGTGGATGATGCTGAAGTGGTAGTGTCATTGAGGTTACAGCTTGCCTATCAAAAATAAAGAGATGCCAAAATAGGAATATAAGGTATGGGAAAAGAACTTAGTAGTTTTCTTCTTCCAGTACAAGTTGAAGATTTTTTTTTAAAAGAATACAAGAAACAGGTAGTCTATAAGGAATATTTCTCTTGACACTGTATCCCAGCTTGAGGATCCATTTTTCAACTTTCTTTGCTTGAAAATACTGAAATGAACTTGGCCCTACAATAATGACTAATACACTAAAGATTCAAGAAATGTAAAGAAATTAAAAATTCCTTTGAATTTGGGTTGTGAGAATTAGGAGTAACTGATACCGAATAGAACTATAAAAATTATATTAGTATAAGATTATATCTGTCCTTACAAAAACTGTCAGTGTTACTATCAAGCAGGTTAAAAGTCTTAAAGTCTTTTAAAAATCTTGGAGATGAAAAATCAGGACCACGAAAAATCAGGACCACGCTCCATTTGAACATGCAAGAATTACGTAACATACACTTTATTAAGTTCAGCATTAATATGATTGTAATCAGTGGTGCAATTATCAGACAATCTCAGCTGACTGGGCTAAAACACTGTTATTTAGTATTAATTCAGTGATCTTACTTCAGAATTCTTTCTTTCTAGTTCATTCTCTTGTTTGGTGCCTTTACACTGCCTTGCTTACAGAATAAAATAATAGGAGTGGTTAGGGCTCATTAACTTCTTGCAATAAAACAGGGCCCTATGTCACAACGGCTATTATAATAACACTACGGTGTTATGGATAGTAATTATTTCTCTGTTAAAAAATGTCCACAGAAGCACAAGATTTTACAGTATCACCTAAAGAGAGAGAGGTGGAAGCAATATTTTTAGTTGAGTAGTAAAAGTTTCTTTCCTGACCTCTACCCAACAGAGAAGTTTGTTGCAACAGACAAGATTCTTTTCCAATGCAGTGAGAAAGGAAGTATTAGAGTCACTGCAGATCTTTTTTTGTGTGAATCGTTTAGAAGTGATTTGGCAGGTTATGAAAAGGGTGAGACATAGGTATAGAGTGTTACAGGTGGTTAAGAGTAAACCTTAGAACAGATGTATTCTAAAGAAGCTCAAAATATGGAATGGACAGAACCTCGGAAAACTGAAATAGTGCATTGGGTAACTCTAGAGTACTAGGACATTGTACTAGTTAGGCCACTATAAAGTGTATTATCCCTACAGAAGGTTTAAAACTACGCAGGGATGACAGGCAGAAATTAGCCATCCATCAACAACTTTTAGCATTAAAAATTTGGTATGTGAACTTTCATGTGCAAATGCATTAAACTTTATAGAAAAATTAGCTAATACTTCTAGAAAGGACAGTAACAGTTCACAGCAAAGTCCACGTGTATTCTTGCATTTCAGGGAGGGTTTTCTGAGTGGATACAGCTGACCTATGGTTCCGAAGCTTGGCAGTTCATAATGCAGCTTCAAGAGGCAAGTTTCAATAAAGCAGGAATTATATTTTTTAATCATATGTTAGTGTAAGAAATGTCATGTGTACCAGGAGTTCTGCATGGTGTACCCTGATTCAGTGTGACATGAAAATGTTCAATACCCATTTTAAGGGCAAACTTCCAAGCAGATCTGTCGCAGTGTAAACATTGACATGTTAGCCCTAAGGAATACAAAATACTCTTACAATAAATCTATAGAAATAAGAAAAAATTTATGGATTCCCATGGAAATATATCTCAGATACTGTAAGAACTTATCAAACCAAAGAATTTTCAGGTGAAAACTTAGCAGGTTTACAAGCCAGAATGTTTAAGCAAAACAAAGTTTTAACGTGGGTTTTCCAATCAGCTCAGTTTAGGAGAAATTACAGTAGGAATATCGTGGCCTTCTCTGGCAGAAAGCAAACTCTTTATGTTTAACCATCTAGCCCCAAAGTTTGCTAAAATAATCCTGAATCCTTTATATGTATTAAATGGGTATTAAATCAGGATGAAATGAAATGTTAATGCTCAAACAAACAGAGGTGTGAAAAGAGAGCTGAACACATAAATTTAGAGCAGAGGTCAAGAAGCATGGAGTCTGAAGTTGAAGATAGTGAGTTAACAGAACTGAAGAATAAAAATGTGGGCTACGTCTGTCCTAATATGAGCATCTAAGACTGCATCTGACCAAATCACCATGATCCCCATTTATAATTCTCTAATGCTCTAGACACTTCTCAGGAAGCAACTTGTATTATCCAAAGTCAAGTGAATGCCACAAAAACAACCCCAACCAAACAAACACCAAAATGAAACACCTTAAGAAAAACTTTGGTTTTGTGCTCATTTATTTAAGTTTTGATCTGCAGAGTATGTCTCTTCTGTTGCGCATGTATCTTAACGTTCCTTTTTACCATGTATTTATTGGACATCTCTTTGTTTACATCGCAAAAACCTAATTATTCTTATTAACAGCTAATGGACACTGCCATAAGTTATAGGTCAGAAGGTTGTTGAATATGACCTACAGTTTGTCAGAAAAAGCTAGTGGAAAGAGGAATACAACAGCAGGCATGTACCAAAACCAAAAAAAACTGGAAGGTGACTTGCAATCTTTTTAGTTTATTTTAAAAACTAGCTAACCCTACAGTTACACATGGAAACCCACAAGAAAAGAAGTTAGAGTTTATGGTCATTCAAAGTTTTTTTTATACATACGTGTAATTTGAAATTACTCATATACATGAGTAACTTTAAATACACAAAAATGTTGCTAAATATTTCTCTTCATTCAAGGATCATATGATATCAGACCTAAAATCCTTACCGCATTAATATTATACTTAGATGACACATTTACTGATGTATCATAAAAAAGACATTTCTAATGTTGTTTTCCACTTTAATATTTCATCGAAACTCTCCTTGCTAAGATTGCTCATGTTCACTGTATGCTAAGAAAAACTTCATTATCTTTTCATGATGTAAGAAATCATCTACAGAAAAGCAGTATTTGGCCTGAAATTTTTAAAGGTTGCATAGAACAATCAATGAGTGACTTTGCAATGAGTGTTGTACAGCAGAACTGACAAAAAAATTGACTGACTTAGAGTTATTTTTCATGTCTATAAATTTTGTTCCAAGCAATGCACTTTGTCCATTGCTAATAAATATTCTTCCACACCTAGCTACAAGGCTATCCAACTGTCCAAGAATTTCTGCACTTCTCATATTGATGATCAAAATACTGTTCATCCATGATTTTTTTTCAGTACTGATGTTTTCTTGATGAGAAATAAAGTGAATATTTTTCACTACTGAGCAAAAAGTTTTGTTTTTATTTTTTATTTTTACTTTTGATTACACAAAAATATTAGATATGATAAGGGTAGTTTAGAAACAAAGATCACAATGGCAACTGTAAGAGCTGGTCTTCAACCATCTAACTTGCTAATTCACAGAAATCTATCATTCCTCATGTTAAAAAGCAACTATATCTTGTATCATACCTATTCAAGATGATTTTTTTCCATTATTTTTATTCCTGTGGTATATCACTTTTAAATATTTCTTCTGTGCACTGTTATCAGAGTGGTCTTGTCATCACATCATCTCTATTTCTTTTTAATTCTTCTAAAATTGAAAACAAAACTTTTCATCAAGCATCACCTATCCCTCTGCTCATGTGTGTTTATTTCTGCCAAAGCTACAGTATATTTCTCAGCTGTATGCAGTGAGGGAGAAAATAAAAGATTAAAATCTGATATCACTGAAACATATTTAGAGCAAGCTAAGTTAATATAAGTTATTATTTTAAAGTAAATAAATGTGGTATGTAATTTTATCGTGTAGGATGTTTGCATTGTTGAATACACTTCCTAGTTACTTGGCAAAGGTGAAGAATGAAGTGGTTTTATTAGCAAAAACAACAGCTAAGCATATTTAGGTTAATCAGGTCTCAAGGATATTGTGAAGAACTTCAAAAGGGCTTTGGTGAATAGGCAGCATAATTCTGGATGAAATAATTTTCATTAAATGCAAAGAGGTGCACGTTAGAGGGAATAATATGACCTACTTGAATATATCTGAGTTCTAAATGAACTGCAACAGAAATGAAAAGAAAACAAGACACCAGTACTAATAGATCAATAAAAAACTTCTGCAGTGGAGGTCATAAGCAAACAAAGTTCTTACCTGAAACATGATGAATTCAAGAAGGTGGTGAAAACTAATACATTGGTTCCCATAATGTTATATATAAATCAGAAGCATGTCAGCAGCTACAATACTGTGTTTGTTTCTGGTCACATCCATAAAGAGAAGAACAGAAAGAAGAAAGTGATTTCTAATTAGTTCTTGATAGAAAAATGAATATTCTTTTTTCCCCTGTTCTTCTTAAAGCGCATGTAGTATTATCAATAACGCCTGCTTTGATTCAGATTCAAATACAGTGAGCAATGGGGCTCTGAAAACAGGAAAATGTGTTTCTTTGGGAAGCCAACAGTAATATGAATGATTGCCAAAGCTGCAAATGAAGATACACAAAACATAAGTGCTTCCTATATATTTCAAGAGTAACCTGAGTATACCACTTGATTAAGAGCAAAGTCTGATGTTTTTGTCTGGGTTTTTTTTTTTCCCCGAAGTAGATCAGCTTTTATAATATTTTAGTCACATTTAGATTTGTGCAGTGGAATAATGCAGCGGCACAAGACCAAGACAACCAGGACTTTTAGCCTCTGCACTACAGAGGTAAGAACCTGAAAGCACTGAAAAACCCAAGAATTCTAGGGGGTTACTGAGAAGACTGGTAACATGGCAGGAAAATATTAGGATAAGACTACAACTCTTGGACTGTCCAGAGTTCCAGGGCAGGTGGGCAGAATGGTCACAGCTTTGGAATATTTAGCTATGCCAGGACTTGCAGGTGAACAGGCTTTAAATCCATTGGGAATCCATTAAATCCACCGTTAAATCTGCTGGGATTAGGCTTCAACTGTAAATTTCAAGGTTGCTAAGCTTTGTGCTACAGAATGACTGTTCCAAACTCTGGGAGCTTGGAAAACCTTTAAACATATCTGAAATCTTATCAGATTTATACTTTGTCACCAACCAATTGCTGCCCAAGGATCCTCTAAGTGGTACATCTTTATAATATATAGATATATTATGAACACATAAACAAAATATCTACACATATATTAAAAATTTAGAATATATATTAAAGGCAGCCTGAACTTTATCACAAAATGATAGAATATATCTAAAAGCATTTTCAAATACATATTGACGGTAGCTCCAAGCATGTGGTATCAGACTGGGAAGCAATTCCTGTTTTTTAAGGTAAATATGTTGCTTTACTCTGTAGCCCTGATGGGACTTCTCTGCCAAAGTCAGCCTCCAGTCATAAAAGATAAACAAATCATAAGCACAAGCTAATTTGTCAAATATGCAGTTAACATTTCTCTTTTAAAGTTAGAAGTATTGAAGATTAGTTCTGTAAGTAGAACTAAGGCTATTTGTTGTCTTTATGATTCAAGATCTCTAGTAGATTAATTTTATCAATGGACTCACTTTTCCAATTTTAATATGTTTAGCAAAGCTTTTACAATCCAGGCAAAGCCCTTTTTTTAAAGGGTGTTTCACTGCTATCTTAAAAATTATATAGTTGGCACAATTAAAAATGCTCAAAAGAGAAAAATCATTTTGCTGCGCATAGTAGTCATTACTTTGGATCTAATCACAGGTGCTGATGTGGTCATTTAAGAGTTGGAGGGAAAAGCACAGATCAGAGTAGACTATGAAAGAGAATATTTTTTTGAAAAGAAGATAGAGATAACAACAGAGAGTTTTGGTTTTTTTAAGATATATGTAGGATGAGGAAATATATTTACAAAACTCATTAATGTTCTTATTCCACACACCTATTCAGTCTCATATTATGAAAATTATTGTCTGTAGTGACATAAAATAAAACAATAAAAACTTTTTATCCAAAATAATTTATTTTGAGAATCTAAAATTAAAAAATAAAAGCCCCCTGCCATCCAACAATAGTGGTATGAAGTATTGTGAAACTATTCAGAAGTTTCACATATGGCACTCAGAAGATGCAAAACTGTTCTCTACAAGCAAGTATTTATATACATGAATACGCAAAACTGAAGAACCACATTAATGGAAATGAATGTATAAGCTTGCTGGTTTTAGAAATGAATCACAGCTGTAGGGCTTTTTTTCCCATGGACATAGACCAAGATACTGGGGCTAGAAGTAACAGTATTTGAAAATGAGGGAGAGTGTGGCATCACATGTCCCCTGTCATGTGACTTGGAATATACACTACTCCGGATAGTGCTAATAACAAAGGAGTTACAATCCCATAGCCCCATGAGTAATTTGTTCTTGCATGACACATGAACTGCTGAATTCTTTCATATTCCATTCATATCCCCATGCAGGGGATAGAAATTTTATTTTCTGGGTGATGTGCAAGAGACCATGGGAGAATAAATCTGGCTCATCTTTAGTATGTGATTTTCCAAAATATTTCAGGACAAAGTTTGCTGAAGAATGTAAAATTTTTGTTCTCTGTGAAAGGTCAAAATCTTCAGATGGTAGAGAAAAGCAGTTGTAAAATGAGTCATAGAATGGTAGAGAATTTGGAAATTTCAGGGTCTACCAGATCTAAAAAACTGTTGGGGGTACACAACACCCACTAGAAAAATGTCTTAAGTAACAAACCTCCATTGAACTAGAAGCCAGAGGACATCATTTCAGCTTTAAAAGCTCTGCTGCTGCAAACAGGCATGCACATCACACTTTACACAGATTAACGAAGAATCACTCAATTGTTTGAGTGTGATTTTATGATTTAGGCCTTACTATGAAAAACAGTAATTTTTTTTTTCATGTTTAGCGAAGATCTAACAAATGACCAATTAAACCTTACCTATTTGTATTTTGCAAGGGTTTAAATGGGATTACTTCAGAGTTACAGCCTGGAGAAAGGACAAAACAAGATTTCAAAAACCATAAAAAGAAATTATTTAAAATCTCCAAACATCTGTTCTTTCTCACAGCTTCCCTTAGATTAAGGCCATTAAAAACCCAAAATTATGAACTTCCTGTCATATCCTGAAAACTAAGGATGACCAGACCCTTGGCTTTTTGAGCCCCAAAGGCTAGCTAGTAACACCTGCCGAGAAATTATTTATGACAATATAAACACATCAGTATGATAAGATTTCAGATGGCTGATCAGCTTGCATTCTGAAAGTTACCTTCACTGGAAACCTAACACAAGTAATAAACAAATACATTAATTAATAACAGGCTCAGAGTTGGCAAATTATATCACTAGATTCTGTTCCTGTTTCAAAGATGACTCTGAGAAGGCTCACATGTTTTGTTTTGTATGTTTATAGCCTATTCGGTGCTTGTCCCAAAATATGATACAGATCCTGCCTTTTTCATGCTGATGTCTGTCAGGAGTATCAAGAAGAATATTGTTATTTTTCATCTTCATGAGGTGTGGAAATAGAGGAACGGAAAAAAGAGTCAGAAAGTCTGAAGTTAGTATTGATGCAAATGCTTAAAAAGGCTTGCTGTAGTTTCTAATTCTGAAGTTATATAGACTTTGCTTCCTTTCCATCAGCAATTAAATTGTTTGTTGTAAACATTGTTTAAGACATCACCTTAGCAAGGAGTCAATGTGAGACTGCTGGGCTGGACTAGCTAATTTTGTTTTTAAAAAATCAGATAAACCAGAAAATCCTCATCTCTTGCTGAAGAGATTCAGCAAGAATCTCTTAGAAGAAGGTTTCATGTGTTAATGTTTTTTATTAATTTAAAATTACATCAAAATTTGCTTTTGCTAGTATGTAGAAACTTGCCATTTCTGCAGAGAGTCCGGCAGTAAACTTATTTTCTTTAGGACTTGGAAAAGGCAAATATATATATACATAAAAAAAAGATGATTGAAGTCTGAGTAAATTAGTTTTAAATTTATAAAGGTATATAGGTATATTTACAGATCATTTTTCTCCAATACTTGCTCAAATGTCTAGTGCAAATTTAAAAACATGATAAAATAAGATTTGAAATTAAAATCTATATTTCAAGTGTACTAATAAGTGGTAGTTAACAGGCCCCAGAGGTCACCCCCTTATGTAGAATAGTCATATGGCTTATTTCTGCTTAAAATCAATTACATTTTCTTGCTTAGCAAGAGCATCAAAAGTACTGATGTAGTACCATTGTGCTTACTACTATGCTTATTTCTTTTGGTGCACTGGGGCTGATGCTCCTACGCAGTTTTTCTTCAGTGGGAACCATTTAATAACCGTTGTAATGCAAGACAGTTGAACATCTGACAGGAAACAGAGGTTCTGTAGCACTTTTCTAATGATGTCATATTATTTTCTTTCATTAAATTTCAAAAGAATGACTGATTTCATTTTTACTTTACGGTACATCGGAATAGCTATTGGTAAGCTTTGTAGCTAGGCACAACCTATATTCATAATATGAGCATTTAATAACACTTCAAGTCACTACATACAAGTATTGGACTTTACCATCACAATACTGATAATGACAAAATATCTTAAGGTGCAACTGTATGACTATTTAATGTACTGAACTCTTATAGTAGCACTGATTTCCTGAATAAATACACTTTTCAGCATGAAAGTGTTTACCTGTCACCATTCATCATGATAATTTTAATAGTATCTCTTGTTGACCTGATCATCTGGACTACCTACTGCAAACTCTTTACTGTTTTGCAGCCCATTAATTTTACAAATTTTAGTTGTATATAGTTTTGACAGCTTTAATTTTCCTGGTATCCTAGAGAGATCTTATCAAAAGATGGCAAATTATTTAAATTAATGCTGCAATTTGTGCTTAGGTAGGTCTACAGAAATGAGGAGAGGGACAAAAGAAAAAAATGTTAACAAGTTATCATCTGAATCTGAATGCAAGCTTAGGGTTAAATGGTGACATTAAGCATAGCCTTCAGAAAGACATAGCCAGTAATTGGTATTAGCCTCCATGACATTTTTGTAGTGACATATCTTTTCAGATACAGTTTCTCTGTGGCAATTTCTCTCTTGATGTGCTGTAATTTATTATACTTTCAGCACAGGGTTACCACACGAAGCCAGAAATAAACAAGAAAAATTTGGTTCCTGTATTTTTCTCTTGTTCCCAGTTACTGTCTATTTCATTAACAACTTCCATGAGGTTCATCAGACTTTTTCACTTTAAACAGTTGTAGTCTAAGTCATCATCCCTTCTGGAGGCAGTTGAAGAAATCTAAAATAAGGAAATTCACTAACATTTTTTGCAATAGCTTTCAGACTGAAAGGAACAATGCATTAACTTTCTTGAGGAAAGGAAGTGAGCACTGTTAAAATCAGGTTAATTTGGACATTAATCTCTTAAAAGCCAGTCTGGCTCATATCCAGCTGTTCTCATATAGTTCTCTCACATCACAGAGGAAAATCAAAGCTAAAACAATGCTTACTGAAGAATTCTAGTTTTGCCTTGTCGTGTTCATTTAATTCCTTTGTCACTGGAAAGCTTTGTCCTAATCTTTCTTGAGAGCCTATAACACCCCAGTTCCTTTCTTGACATCACAGCTATTTTTCTGCCAGTGTAGTTTAATGTCCATAGCTACCAGAGCTTCAAAGTCATCAGTTGACAAGCTGGTGTTTGAGATATATGTGTGAACTGCAAGGAGAGAGAGAAGCTCTTAGTTCCAAGGAAACAGAAAATAAATGCACTGTTAACCAAGAATAGTTTAAAAAGCACCCACTGTGTATTCAAAATAATAGAACTTTCCTGCCATAGAGGCAATTGTGTCAATCCAAAGTGCTCTGATTTGTTTTTATTAAACAAATGCACTTTGTCTTCTTCATTAATAAAGTTATAAAGGTAACAAAACCAAACTAATTTTGCATCCTCTTATTTGAAATTAAAGACAGTTTTTAATATAGTATTTAGAAATGTGCGTTAAAGATAGAGGTAAGGGATTACACTTGTACTGATGCAAATGGACATTTTAAAGCATGTGAAGGTATTAAAATGGTAGAAGTAATACATTCAAAAGAAAGTGCACAAGCATTCTCTAAAAATGATGATGGTTGGTTGGTTGCCTAAAACGCAAGAAATTTTTTTCACTGAGCAAGATGACATTGTATTCAAGAATGAAACTTCGCTGGAGAATTATACCCTATCATTTCACATGCACTGCTTGTGTTTCCACTGTACACCTCTTCCAACCATGTTGCTGGTCTTCACCACGTGGCAGCAGTTCTCTGTTAGGGGATACTAAGTAAGGTGAAGTTACGTTCTTTTTCTACAAACAGAAAATTTGGGAACATAAAAATTCCTTAATTATAGAATATACAGTCACTTGATCTTCCCAATAGTAATGTAGAATTAAGCGTTTGTCTATTCTTCCTCCACAAATAGGAAGAGGAGCCTTAAGTGACTATGAAATGATCAGTCATTCAATCAACGATATTTGATTGATAGATCCTTTGGAGGACTGGAGTGCTCTGGTCAATCCTCAAATTCCCCTCAGTCTTACTCTTCCTTGGTAAAC
>NW_010415651.1:97977-106123 GCF_000710305.1 Buceros rhinoceros silvestris
TTAACATTATGACCTGCACTTTTTTTTTAACCCCCCCTTTTTTTTTTTAAAGTAGATTTCAGTAGGTTTACACTCCTGTGTCTCCTATAAAGCAGGTATGTATCCTAATTCTCAAACTAAACAAGAAAAAAAAAAAGACCATTATTACTTTTCTGGAAGACCTGCAAATTTCATGCAAAGTTGCTAGGTTGCTTTCAATTAAAATCATTACTTGAATTGCCCCTATACTCAAAAATATTTTGTGACAATAAAATTACATTTTTCCCTGAGCAAATATTTTACTAGAAGAAGAAGAGAAAAAACATAACTTTATGAATAACTTTCTAGATGGCTACATTTATGGGAAAAGGGAAAGGAGATTGTCAATCTGAAATGCTGCTACCATAATTCATAAACAAAACTAAATTGATTAATGTCATAAGGCCACTGATTAGATTTTCCAGTGCATATTGTGTATTCATTAAGCAAGGATACCAGACAGAGGTCCGGCTAATATAGGTTCTTCAATATTTAAAATTTCTACTAAGGAAACCGATGCGTCATTATCTCTACTGCCATTAAGATTAATATCTTTCACTTAAATTATTTTAATTTACTTTATCATATTTATTTAAGTTAGTAGGATATGCTCTGGGATTGGGTTTTTGTCGGGTTTTCTGTTTGTTCGTTTCTTCATTTTAGATGTACTAGTGTTCTGGAAACGAGGAAAGTTCCAGAAAATGAACAGAACTGGTAAAACTGTCATTTTGGGATCATACTTTTCTATTACACTAAATTTTCTTGCTCTGTGAGAGATACAAATATTTTGTGTCTGTTTCTTTACTGTTGCTGGATGACAGAAATAGGTTAATAGTGTAAAATATTAGTGTCACAGAAATATTTTTGACAACTACATGGTTAAATTCATAATATTAAGGGACTTTATTCATGCTTTTATTCAAATTGGTCTTTGAGTAACGCGTATAAATAATATAGAGTGTTTAAAAGCAGAGCATAAACAGTCATCTTAGTAATTCAAATATCATTACAACATTCCAGTTAGATGAATTTGTAGACCAGCTCTACCGTATGTACTTATCTGAAACATATCAGTTGCTAGATACACTATGGACTTGCTCACACAGATTTCTTTCCCATGGAAAATTTCAGCGGTTCCAGAATTACAGCTTTCTGTACTACAGAAGCCTCTATCTATTTAACATTATGTACTCAGTTTGTCTCATTTATTCCTCTTGTTTAGTTTGGAGTAAAACCTGGGTTGAGCTCACTTGCAGACAATCAACTGTCACTTCTTGGGTATCTATCTTCATTTCAGCATTCTTCCCTTTCTCCCTGTGATGATCTTTCTCATCACACACCATTTTCCCTTTTACTTCTATTGGGCATCCTTTATTTTTTTTTTTTTTTTTTCTTCTTTTCCTTTTCAGGTTACATATCCCATGGGCGTCTAAACATCAAAAGTTCTTTTTTCTTCTTTTTTAGCCAATAATTTTCATCTCTGGCCCCTTTCTTTCTTGCTTTGTCTCCCACAGTATCTTCTCCATAGTCCAGAACCTAGTCTATCAAGTCCTCCAATGTATTTAAAATGTAGCTGCAAAGAATATCTCTGTATGCTCCTTTCATCTCACTTGCATGTAAGGCGAGACTCTTCAACAAAAATTTCCTACTCGCTGATGCATATTCAAGAGGCTTCTTCAGACCATCACTACTGTTCAAAATTCCATTTGTCTTATACTTTTCAAGTATTTGTCTTGTACCACACCCCTACTGTGCCAAGGACTATAGGTTTCATCAGTCTTATTGTATCTGTCCTGCTAAAGTTACTGTGCTTCTTGCCATGTATTTCCTTTAGCCCAGTTCATTCAGATGGAGTTCCGGAATTTCCTTCTTTCAGAATCCCTTCTCTGCTGTGACACTTCAAAGAAATTAGTTGATGAAAATTATTAACTTGTAGAAGGAAAACCAGAAAGAGTAACACAGTTGAACAAAAAGCTGTGCTAAGCTAGACCAATGATGAGCTTGCATACTCATAGGCTCTTATTAGCATTGATGTCCTGTACATGATCTTGAGAATGGAACACTGCACTGGAAATCAGAAAACTTTTGTTCTGAATGCGGCAGAACAAGTTCCATGAGCTGCATTTTTCATTTAAAGTAGGTGTATACTATTGAATGGGATCATCTTTCTTATTATAACTATCCTTCAGTATTTACAGGGAACTCTAATGTACATAACTACTTGCAAAGGTTTTAGAGGACTATTCACCTTACATGTCACTTGTTGCACACCAAGGACTACGTAGAGTTTTCATGTGGGAATCAAATTTAAATATGTATCAAGATTAATCAAAATTTACTGGAGGAAGAAAGAAAGGACACCTTCAGCACCAGCAGACTTTTTAAAACAGGGGACATGAAAAGTAAACTTTATAAATAATCACAGAAATTGGGACAGCTCTCATGTTAGAATAATCTAAAAATTTGATGTGAAATGTAAATTCTTTCTTGACTCAAAGCCAGCCTAGATGACCAGTCTATCCCTGAGATTAGGCATAGGGTACTGTATAAGCTGACTTTTCACTGAGTGCTTGCCAGCCTTCCAGTTACTTGCAACATTTCATTGACAACTTAGACTATTATCTTTGATACAACTGTAAGGTTTTTTTGCTTATACTATGTCTAAATCAACAATGCTCCTATTAAAATATTTCAGAATATATCATAATCATTTATGTATAATAATAATTTATCTCAATATGATTATTTACATATAGTAATCATTTATCTCAGTAAAACATTTTGATTTTAGAATTTGTTACGAAGCTCGATAAAATGGGAAACAATACAAAACCTTGAAAAAATATAGTAACAGGTAAAGAAAAGAAATAGAAAGCTCCAGCAAAATAAAGCTACAACAACATAACCTGGCAAAATATATTGCTAAATATATTATTGTAAATTCTAATAGCTAATATTGTTCATAATAAAATAACTCTGAAAAATAAGAAACTCTGTTAGCCCATTTCTATCGATGGAACATGCTAGAATTATCTGAAAGAAGCAAAAAAACCTAAGGAACAACAAAGAAAATCACGTTATATTTACTGCTATAACCTTCAAATTAGTTGACTAGACTATGCAGTTCCAGAAAAATAATTCTTTTCTTTTTCAATGAGTAAAGTACCTAATGTAAGTCTGGATCAATGTTTGTCCTTGGAAACAGCTGCTGAGTGTTTTTGCTGACAACACATATAATTGGTTTCATATAAAGCAAAGGGAATTAATTTTTGTTATAAACAAGAAAATATTGATATAATTTTCAAAATAAGAGTGGAAATATAACTCAAGATGACACTATTTCTGCAGAACAAGAACTCACTAGAGAGAAGTGTTACAGTGTGGTTAAAAACTCTGAGATTCCCAGACTTTGCTAAGACAGCTAGCCCAACATTTTTTTTCTGATATATGTGCTGTTGAAAAATCATCCATAACAGACTGGAAGTAGTAATTGCATGGTGCATCGAAGCTTCATGTAGCACATTTTCCCACTGTTCATATTCTGGCTAAACACAGGCGGCACAGCAGAGGTTCGATCCCTTTATCCGTTTGGAGACTTTATACTATAGTCCACCATTGGCAATCGCTTGGGTTGACCAATGACTTAGAAGTCACTCTGGGTGACAAGGTACACTGAAAGAGGGGGAAAGCAACAACAACAACATAAGGCAGGCACCTCTCTGCCTACAGTATATGGAGAGATAAAAGATTAGAAGGTTTTTCTTAACCAGTGACAAACCAGTTTGTTCTATCACATTTTCTTTAATTTAAATAGGTATTTCTTATTTAAAATTTAAACCCTCTTCTTGAATTGTCTATTTGTGTGCTCTTCAGTATACCGAGGCAAATGGTACAAAATAGGTACATATTATTAGAATATTAACTTCACTGCTCCTTAAGAGAGTTTTAAAGTTGCATAGCTTGAAACATTACTAAAATCAAAGTTTTTTATATTTTAATGACAAATGTCATTATATCAAAACCATTAAGACAATCATTAATGCCACTGTACGTATTATTGCTGGTTTTGACAGATGGAGTTAAAAGTTTTATTTAAAAATATTAGAACCCTGCTTACATTTTGCAATGATGAAGTGATTAAGCTTAGTCTAAAAATTTTACTACTCTGTAACCGCATATGTCATCTGTCAAACTCCCTTATGTTGCATCTTCTGTAATGAGCTATATTAGATGTTTTTTCTCTCTCATTACCGGACTTCATAAAACACTTAACAAAAAGTATAGCTGAAATCAGTTGTTATGTCCTAAACTACGTTTTAAAACATGTTTTGGTTTTGCTGGGAGAGAGTTGATTTTCTTTCTAGTAGTTAGCATGGGACTGTGTTTTGGATTTGTCTTGGAAATGGTGTTTAAATACAGGGAGGTTTTAGCTTACAGAAAGTCAAGGCCTTTCCTGCTTCTCACACCACCCCACCAGCAAGTAGGCTGGGGGTGCACAAGACTTTGGGAAAGGACACAGCTGGGACAGCTGACCTCAGCTGACCAAAGGGATGTTCCATACCATATCACATCATGCTCAACAATCAGAAGCTGGAGGAAGAAGAAAGAAGGGGAAGAAGAAAGAAGAGGATATTTGGAGTGATAGTGTTTGTCCTCCCTAATAAGAGTTATGCGCGATGGAGCTCTGCTTTCCTGGAGAAGGCTGAACACCTGCCTGCCGATGGGAAGACGTGAATTAATTTCTTATTTTTGCTTTGCTTGCACATGCAAAGTGCACATGCACTTCTGCTTTTCCTATTAAACTGTCTTTATCTCAACCCAAAAGTTTTCCCTCTGGAGTATGATTCAATGCTATTATCTTATTTATTTATCTCTGTACTCCAGCTAGAAAGGAGGCAGAGATGATTTGGTTAGAATAGGTCTCTATGTATTTTTTTGACAGATAATGTTAGATAACTCTTTACCCAAGTATGATATTTACCTAAGTATGATCTATGACATGATACCAGAAGTATGATATAAGCATAACAAAAGCCTGTCAGACTGAAGGAAACAGTGAGACAATGTTAGCCAAAAGATCAGCAGTGCCTCAAAGCAGCACCTGCTTAACTGTTACTTTTTCCTGAGCATCACAGCAAAAGAGAAGTGTCAATGAGAACAACGAATAAGAGTTTTGTGCGTGCTTCTGAGAAATAGCAGTGAGGAGTGGCAAGGGAGCAATCACAAAGAACCACTTACCCACTTGTTAAATTTCTAATGCAGGACTGGGCCTATTATCAGAATCAGGAGACAGCCTCTCAATACTCAAAAGAAGAAAGCAAGAGACTGCGAAAAGCTTTGAAACAGAAAACATATCGTTTATGTTTGACTCAATACAGAAGACAGGAGTAAAGGAACGTAGAAGAGTGTCAAGATAAGAAAATTTTATTTGCATCAGCATTCTTAATGGATAAAAGTAAATCAAAACGTGTTTGTCAAGCCAAAGAGAATGAGAATTGATTAATCAAAGTCAATGCTGGACTAAACTTTAGGCATGTGGATTCTCCTCGGACCTGTTGGACAGTAAGAATCTGTAAGATGAAAATGTAACCTGTGCATTACGGCCTAGAGAGCTTGCATTCACTAGAAAACTCTAGATTTCAGTGACATTCAGGGTATTCAATTCAGAATTAAATTTACCTGACTGTAAATTTTATAAACACTTGCATATGAATGGGTTTCCTTTTTGGGCAAAAGACAGTAACAGGCATTTTTAGAACATAATTCATCTCACCTCAAAAGAAGGGAATAACTGAGGTGGCTTAGGAAGAAGACTAAGAACTCTGAGTCTGAGCTGACAGCTATTTTAATGAAACGTCAAGACACAGGCTAAAAACTTTAAAAGTCAACACCTCTGGGCTAGAAAGACAAGCCAGTGTAAACAAGTAAGAGTTACCTTTAGAATTCTTCCTTCAAATACATAATGAGTCAAAACAAGCTTCCTCCTACATGCCAGTTTTTTTCCACTAGTCTAACCACAGGCCATATGGGACATGCAGCTAGTGGCTCTACCATCATCTCCACCTCTCATAATTGCACTATGTGCCTACATGCGGAACAGTTCTAGAAAACTTTTATTTAAAACAGCAAAGTAAGATGACTATAATTTCTACTTCCCTTACATATGTTATGCAAAGACTGGAGATGACCTCTCCTGTTCTTTGCAGAGCTCTAGAAGAGCTTTGGAAGCAGGCCATAGAGTTTAAGTGACTTTCTTGTGTGGTGATAGAAAAGACGTGGTCTGAGCTAACAGCGGTTTCAAGACTGGTCTCCAGAAAGTAATTTGCTACCTTTGAAGTCAACAGAAGTTTTGGTAATAGAGGATAGTCTATGTTTTAATATATCCTACTGATTATCAGGAATGTTTGTTGGAAGGCTAAACTCCCATCTTTTGAATATATATGCAATGTATTTTGGATATATAAAGTCAAATACACAGATGATGTAAAACAACACAATGATGAAAAAATAAACACTGTCTCCTATCCCTCTAATCACTAAAATAAAAACTAGCAAACTTAAAATCAATATTAGTTAACAGTTTCTTACTACTTAAAACCAATATAAATTAGTAATTTCTATCTCTTTATCTCTTTTTCTCTTTCCTTAGGAAAATACATTTAAAAGTCTAATGTTCTAAAATCATCTCAACTCACCTCTAAATTTATAGCTGATCAGTTGGAACCCAGCATTCTCCAATTTACAAAATTTGACCTAAACACATCTGAACATGCCACAACTTTGTTGTGACTGAAGCGAGCAAAGGACAAGAAATAATAGCGTGGATAAAAATCTTAGAGGAGGTAACAGGACATGGACAATGAAGGAGAACAGAATTGTGACTGGAGTGCGATGAAACAAAGAGAAAGAGGGCCCTGCTTTTGCCTGCAACAGGAGATATATAGATCATTATTTTTAAGAGAGGGTGAAAGAGAGAGCAAAAGTAAGACCTAAAGAGGTGACAAAATGAAAGAAAGGAAAAAACAAGTACAAATGTGGGAGGGATTGGTAGCAAGAAAAGCTATTAAAGGCCATATTTTCTTACAATAAATTCTCATAATAAATAAATTAACAAAAGATGCTGATTTTATCAGTACAATTTAACACTCACATACACATCTGTGTTAGTAAACCGAATATACCTGGGATTGTTCACTGAGGCTGTGTGATACAGGTTGGCTCATATCCAGACTGTAAAGTTCCGTTACCGTCCAAGATAGAGTAGCAATATCCAAATACACTATTAAGAATGTTTCCTTACTCATGCTCACTCCTCATTGGCGCCTGAAAACAACCAAGAATGTTTGTATGAGAGAAAATGATTCCTTGGAAGTCTAGTAATTTCGCAATACAGATGATAGTACTCCATGCCCACTAGAATTCCCTGGTATTGTTTAATTTACAGGCACAAATTCAGCTGCAAAATATATGAGAATCTCTCAATGATGAGTCTACCATAAGGTAGATAAAGACCCTCAGCTGTGATAGAGTGATCATATACTTATCTGTGGTTTTCCTGTTACAGGTAAGTAGGTAGCCTCAGTGATATTGCTGATCTCAGTAATGTTATGAACAGGTTTACAGAATGAAGTTTTGAAAAACTAAAATTTATATTCTACCCTAAATGCAAAGTTCACAAAACTAATATTTTTCTGAAATGGAGAAATTATTGAGAAATGGAAAATACCAAAGTTTTTCATAAGTGGAGTTAAATTTCTTATGAACAAAAATACCATGACTATCAAAACAAAAACAAAATAAACACAAATCCTACTGTGAGAAAATATGAAGTTTTTCATCATATTCTGTCATAACAATGAAAAGTAAATCTCTTAAACATGGCAAAGAATAAAACCCACTGTTTCCATCTCTCTCTTAGATTACACGACATTCACTTCATCCATGGCTCATCAAAATATAAAATGGCATGAAGGAAAATAGCTACAAATCCATCAAGTCTTCACATTACACCACTCTACAAGAAGTTCAAAGCTGTAATTTCCAGTGTCTGGGCAGACACTTCAGTGATTTCCCTGGAGAACTCTGCTAGTGTTCCTTGAAAACCTTTTCCCTACCCAGCTTTGCATTT